>NC_143151.1:7275370-7409083 GCF_041381405.1 Jatropha curcas | reverse complement strand
CTGAGTTCACTTATTGGTCCCTCTGACATCAGCTTCCTTCACATGCCATTATAATCCACCTTAAAATTAGCAATGTTATGATAACAAAGAATAAAAGTGTAGGAGATATTACAGTAGAACAATTGTCAGGAACTTTGCTAGGCAAGAAAATGATAACTTGAAAACAATACCATCCCTGGGGGCTGGGAGGTGGTTTTTCAACAGATAATCGATTACAACATTAATTCTAAACGAGACCTTGCAGCATACCTAAGATTATCTTATACTAACGACCACTTGTAACTTAAGACAGACATTACACTCTGAATCATTGTAAGAACTAGGAGGATGATGGCAGAGGACAATGAGATAAATGACCATGGACTGCTAAAGTAAGTTCGTCTCACAGTTGCCCAATTGCTGCTGTAGTAAGACTCAACTTCTTTGAATTGCTTAGAAAGATAACAATCTCTAACATTGAAATCAGCATTCTGTCCAAGATTAGTGAAAAGATCAGCAACGTATTTGTCATCTTTTGAAAACCTATTGATGATTCCGTCGTAGCAAAGGAATGCTACATCTCTTGGTTTGCTGATGAGACAACTCATGAAAGATACATAATCTGTGAAGTAATTCAATCTCTTATCTTGGCATTTTTCTAAAGCTACACAGTTTATGAGAAGTGTACTTGTGAAGTCATTGATGGTAATAGATGGAATTTGTAGCACTCTATTTTGGAAATTTATATCCAAGAAACTGTCTCCTCCTTTTCTGGACTTAAACTTTATTCCTGATTGTCTAAGTTGTGTGACACATTGTATTGACTGATCTGATGGGAAATATTCCTCAAAATCAGTACAATGGGTTACCGAGTTTGAAGTAACAAGACTTGAATAAAGTAGGTGAAGTAAATGCTCACCTTTGTAGAGCAAGAATCTGTTGAAATTTTCCATGGGTCTTGGAAAGGCTAGATCAAAGGCTCTCAAGGCAAGAATAGGTAAGGGACGTATTTCTTCTTTTAAGTCACTACCACTACCAGATAATTGATATAGCAAGTCTAGAACAAAATAAGGAAGCTGATTCTCAAGCTTCAGGAGATCCCTGACGAGAACTGGGATCAACCAGGGTCTTGTGAAGATTGGATCATCTTCCTCGATTGTGTCTACGCCATGGTTGAGATGGCGTAAAAGTTCAAGAATGAAGCAACCATCAAGCAATATCATTTCAATGAAGTCATGACTTGACATTGGAATAATTTCTGAGTAGCAGTCTCTGACATTCCCTTCCTCTTTCTTTAATCTGCTAAAATAGTGGCGTAAGCCCTTTCCGAAAAGACTCGATCGAGAAAGGAACTTTTCAAGGAAGTGCCATTTATGCTCTTCGAACTCAAGTAAATGATCTTTACCTCTATGATAAGGTCCTATTGATACAAGCTCAGGCTTTGAAGCATGTGGATTGATTTCAACAAGACTCGAAGGAAGCCTGAAGATAGATGAAGTCATACCATTTCCTTGTTTCACTAGTTGACGCCTTTCCCGAAGACGACGCTCCATAAGAAATAAAGAATTCTTTAAAGCTGATTCTTCTAGTTCAAGTTCCTCTTGGCTTTGGATTTGAATTTCAGGTGGTGCAGGAATTTGATAGTCATGTTCTTGATTTAGGTTTGACAATGCTTGAATTTCTTGGACTTGCTGATTTTGCTCCTCTTCATTAGTTAGGCTTGAACTTGCATCACTTGTTAAGGATTTCCCTTTCCTTTTCAAGTTACTCAAATTCTCTCCTTCCTCAACATGTTCATCAATAGTAATAGCTTGGTGTTCCATATCCCTATGTGATTACAGGGACTGTGGTTTTTTGGTGATTGGAATTAGAAGCTCAACAAATTATTATACATATAATTTGAGATCTTCAGATTATTGCCATTTCCTTGAAAAGGAAGAAATTAATACAATGTAATAAGATTCTTCCCAGCAGCTAATGAAAGCATGACTTGTATCAGCTGATGAACTGAGAGTCAATAACTCTGTTGGCTTATTAAGGAAGATAGACTTGACTTGACTTTTTCTCTGAGCTGTTGACTTAACTTTTCTATATTATTTTTCTTTTACGTTGTGAAAGCATATTTCATTCATTTATTAAAATACAAAGTGGGACTGGTCTAAGCATGTACGCGGAAATTATCAGCTTACTCTTGTTCCTAGAGCTCCAAATAAAGCAACTGATTTGTAATTGAATTGGCAAAAAACATCCTCTTCAATATTTTTATTCCTCCCTCCCAAAAGAAAATTAATAATTAATTACTTAATTAATTAAGTACTAGTTAACAGGAACAACTCTAATTTTTCTCACAAAAAAATGTTGGAGACGAGATTTGAACCCATGACTTTTTTATTTAAATATTTAATCAAAAAGAAAATCGGAAGTGGATTCAAATAGTAAGATACTTTTGAATTTAACGAATAATCTTTTTATGTAGAGAGCAAAGTCATAAATTTTGAGATGAGATTAGTCTGGTTTTATTTAGATATGAGAATATTCGTAAATAAATAAAAATAGAAATATCCATTTTGAATATAAGGATATTTGTGGGTCAAAAAATAAAATAATAATAAAGAGTACTTGGAACTTATCTAATATAATGTATTAAAATACTCAAATTATATTATAATTTCACTCTATTTTAATATTTATATCAATTTTACTCCAATTTTAACTTGCAATTAACAAGAAATGAATCGTATGTCACACTCCTTTTTGACACTCCCTACTAAATATGATTGTAGATTTGTAGCTCTGAATCTAATAGTGTATAATTTGTTTGCAAATGAAATGAGTTGAGTTGAGCTGAGCCGAGCCAAACCAAGTTGTCATTCAATGAGTGGTGAAACTCCTCCCCACTACGTCGCCTTTCGACCTCAACTTCTATAATTTTACTTATTTGATCAAGTGATGGAATCCCAAAGGATCTCTTTCTTTAAATTTGAACAAATTGAGTATGCATCTACATTGTATTTCAGAAGAAAATCAGTGATCAGATAAGGAATACAGGAAGCAGTCATCAATTATCATTTCAGTTAAAAAGGAAAGAAAATGTATTTACAAGTTAGTTGCCAATATACATCGAACAGATAACTTATGAGCAAGTATAAATAAGCATTTGTGGGGACAAATTCATTATCAGAATTTCCTCCCATTCTTTCCTTCCACTGCAGCAAATAAATCAGAGAAGGTAATGAGAGCGAATGTAAGTTAAAAGGCTTGACGATCAATATGTGTCATCATGCTTCCAACCTTAAAAGGCGATGACAACTTTTCGTCAATTTGCACTAAATGCTCCATTTTCGTCGATTTACCACCTCAGAGACCTCTTTCAATTGTCAAGAAAAAGACCAACATGTCAAAGAACATGATCGCTTTCTTCCAAGTGTTATCTTAGACGTTCTTTGACGTCTCAGCAGGTTGCCTACAATATCTGAATTGAATACAGATAAGCAGAAGTGGACTTACTTTACCAAGTCCAGTGGCCATAGGCAGGCAGGCAGCCGAGCAGCATGAAGTTTAGTTGTGTTCTATGAATATGAAACATTTGAGGCCAACAGCTATTGAACTTCTAAAATCCATGAAGTGCACTCTTGAAGGAGTTGAAACTTCTGGTGAATTGCTACATTTAAGAAAATCTGCATTTTCCTGCGGAATTCAGACACATCTTCCTTGCATCTATATGATCCAGCACATGCACATTGTTCTGCTAAATGTGCAGCTTTAACCTGGTTGCACCTTGTGCACACCAGGTCCTGTAAATGATAGAGACGTTCCCTTTGCCGGACAATTTGAAGAAGAGCATTCTCCATCACCTCTCGGTTATAAGGCTGGCCACACTGTGGGACAGCACAACGCCACTCCTGAGCCAGTAAGGCCGAGTCACGACACAAGTCCAGATCTCGGCAGTCGTTGCAGTAGCTGTCCAAACGTATTTGAGAATCAGCAATCACTGCCAAACTAATTGAAAACTTAAAAGTAAAGGCTAAAATCAATTTCAACCTTGTAAGATTTCAAAAGGGGATAAACTAAATAGGAAAGAAATTAAACTCAACAACTAACTCCATCTTACTTGTTCACCTCTGCATAGTGTCTTGACTAAAAATATGTTTTGAGAGACCTAGATTATGAATTCTGCTACATTTTCCCACAGATTGTGCAACACTTAAGCCAAAGAGATTCATAGTAATTCAATTGTCAATGTTTGGAGAGGGCAAGTTACAATGCTTACAAGGTTTGTGGAACCACTCTTTCATGATTACCCAAGTAAGGCAAATTTGTTTAACAGTTGCATGTTTCATTCTCACAAAATTGAAGCATTATTTTCTGTATTTGCACTTGAAATTTTAAAATAGTTGTTTCTGATGGATTAAGTTCAAATATTTGTTGTTGTTCTCATACCTGCAAATTACATTTGGCAAGACAAAGGAAGGGCAGGGGTCATGAAACTCAGCTTCAGGAGCAAATTCCCGCACTCGTACATATTTTAATAGATTTTTTCTCATCACCTGCAAAATAGCAGAAAATGATTATAATCACAACATGGTTTAGACAAGCCTTTATGACAGTTTTATATCTTTTCCAATTGGCTCTAACAATCGGCATCGTTCTCAGTCGAAATTTTCTTGAAACTAAAAAATTTCTAGCACATCAACTGGAAACTCTGGAACCAGTTATCAGAAAGCAAGGATCCTTCAGTTCTAAGTTTGTTAATCCGTGTATATGCAAGTCAAGATAAGTTATATCAATAGAACACAAAACAATCTGCCCATAATTGATATTATGTCAGCATGAGGCAGAATTATTACATACGTCAAGTTGCTAAGAAATGTACTTCCTACATTTCTTTTAACATTTTGATGCCAATAGAGACACCATGTTGGGATATTAACAGGAACATAGTATGAGATCAGGATCCAAAACTTCTACAACATGATTGATGGCTGCAATGTGCTCAAAACAAAATCAGATCTAGGATTTCAACAAGTCTTGGGTTTGTCAAGATTGCACATGGAAAGGAAATACTTAACATAAACAATTTACAGGCATTCTTAAGCCCCACAATTTTTTGAAGCTTGGTAAAAAGTAGAATATATAGAAGAAATTGGTCTTGATAAGGAAACTTGCACGTTTAAGCAAAGCAGGTGTGAACAAATTGGGAGGTTAAATTCATCCAAGAAAAAGTGAAACCGTTGTGAGATTATGAGAAACATTTTATTATTTTTTGGACAGTATACCCTAGCCATAGAGTTCAAAAGAGGAGGGAAACGAACAACTAAAGTAAACCTCCACAAGAGTTTGAATCAAGAAAAAAGTGAGAAAGGAGTATGGTGGTGGGGAAGATAAATTTTGTACAAATTATATAAGCGGACAGAAGAAGGCAGTAAAGAGAGGAGATAGGCAACTCAACAAATAATAATTGACAAAAGAACACCCACACGTGTGCACATCAAGTTTCTTGGATATCGAAATCATATAAGTGAACATCTAGTGCCTTCATGGTTTATTCTGGATCATTTAATGCCAAATCAGTCAAACAAAAATTACCAGAACTTCATGCTGCACATTATTGTCAAGGGCCAGAACAGCACAGACATGCTTAATGAATTCCAATGCAGGATCCCCTTTAGGAATGCTACCCCCAATCTGTGAAAAACCAGAAGAAATTTGTCTTTCATCCTCTGGCTTGTTTATCCCCTTCATATGAAGAAGAGTATCACGAACAATTCCAAGAAGTTTGTCTGTGAAGTAAGTGCTGATCTGTACACGTTCAAATTAGATGTATGTGATTTATAACTTGTATATAAGAATGATCTAACAAGTGATTAGAAAATAGTATTATCATTAATACCTGCCCTTTAAGGTGTTCCACCAAGTGCGATTCAAATGTCTCAGCAGCTGCAATGGTGATTGATGGAGTACATGAGCTGACATCCTGCAAAGATGCTCTCTTTGCATCTTGCTTTTGAGCATAATCCCAGGGAATAAACATAAATTCTGAAACAATTAAAACAAAATGATCCTGCAAAAGGCAATCAATACTCACCATATGAGGGAAGGATTACAAAAAAGACAATTGAACAAATAAGGACATGGTTAAAGAAAAATAAAATCTAAAGACTAACAAAAGGTGCATGACTGTGTTATTATCAAGTAACCAAACAAAACTTTATTAGTTAATCAATGATGTTCCACCTGAATTTTCTTGGGCAAGTACTCTGCAATATTCCAGCTTGATACAATATCCACTTGTGATTGATCTCTTTGGGAATTATCGCCTTGTGATTCATTCGCTGAAGTGTCATCAGCTTTGGCTGGAATTCCACCATAGTTATACTACAATAAAGGAAGCTAAGTAACTGAGTTAATTGGAACACATAAAATTCACAGCAAAATCAATGATTTCTGCAAATAAAGTAGAAACATCTTCATAGTGCCCTGTTTTCAAGTTGGCAACCATTCCAAACCTTCTATTACATTTACAAAATGTCTTCCTTTGTGCGTGTATATAGCAGCCCCCCCCCCCCCCAAACTTTTTTTTTTTTTTTGAGGCAACTGTTCGTTACTTGAATATTATTTTTCATTTATTTGTTTAAGAAGAGGAAGCTGAAACAGGGAAATAATGCTGCATCCGTCATTTTGCTTCCGTAATACAATAGGGACCCCAACGAATAGAAACATTTGAAAAATAACGAGGAAAAATATCGGAATAACTTATGCAGGGATTGTCTTTAAGAAATTAAAAAAAAAAAAAATCCAGAGGGGATGAAACCAAACCTGGTCCATAAAAAGCAAGGAATGCCAAAACTGCATAGGTTCAAGCTCAATCCATTCAAATAGTTCTCTACAATGGGCAAAGACAACACTTAATTACAAAACAGAAGACAAAGAAAGATTTATCTACTAGTTCCTGGGTCAAGACAAACCTAGTTTGCAAAGTTTTGAGCAAGCTATCACAGTAAGCTTTTGCTGCAGATAGACTGAACTTTCCAGTGTCTATAATAACCTTTGAAAAATTTGCAAATATGATTGAGGCACCTAATTTGCGAAGTTCAGCCAACAGCAAAGCAAACACCTTTTGCATGACCTGAGCATTTAATGATTGGACAATGTCAACCGAAAGACAGCAAAATAGAGCTACAAAATCACAGAAAAGAATTTTCATATTTCACCGTGTGTGTGTGTATATTTTTCAGGGTGAAGTGGAGGGTGTGGTGGTGGTGGAAAAGAGAATTCTTGCAGCTCAATTATAATTGCAAAACATAGAATCATGATGCAAGGGATCCTGAGCTGCAGTAGCTTTTACCTTGTGGAGTATTCGGTGAAGAGCTGGGTCATGAAGCTTTGATTGGGGGCTGCAATATAACCAGTAAACAGTGACTATGCAACTCAAGAACAAGAGCTGTATAAAACAAGCTATAATGCTACAACCTGCAAAGCCATCGATAAAGATGTTGCAACATTGCATCGGCAAAGACATTGCCCGATGTGACTGCATCTGCAAGGCACCTCTGGATCAGCTGTTTCAGGACACGTAATGCAGGAGCACATGAGGTAGCCTCATCAAAGCCATATTGATCATCTGAAATGTGTGAACCAGAATTTATGTCCTGGTCAAATCCTAACAAAGCACCTCCTTCCAATTCATTCACTTGGTTGCTTTTCAGCAGAGCATTTACAGCCAGGTGATGAATCTGCACAAGAACAATTCACCCATGCCTATATCAGATCAACTCAATTACACACCCATATTTAACATAAGAGAAGAATAGAAAGAAACAAACATAATTTTTTAAAAAAATACAAATTTTTTCAAACCTTTAACTCTACAGAAACTTTTCTATATGCTCCAGGGTATGTAATAACAGGTTGATGGACCTATCATGCGATAACAATAAATTCATGAAAAGGAACAATATAAGCGCCAGGCGTTACAAA
This sequence comes from Jatropha curcas, assembly GCF_041381405.1. Lineage (NCBI taxonomy): Eukaryota > Viridiplantae > Streptophyta > Magnoliopsida > Malpighiales > Euphorbiaceae > Jatropha > Jatropha curcas. The sequence continues at coordinate 7,401,127 of NC_143151.1, read as the reverse complement.
GAAAAGTAAGATAGTAATAGACCATTAGAAACAAATTTCACTTTCTTTAGTACAGCTGGAAAGAACCAAAAATAAATGAATAAATGAATAAAGGCATCGATATTTTAGAGGTTGCTTTGCAATTTATATGCATAATGTATCCATTAGAAACAAACCTCATCTGCAAAACAAGTAGATTCTTCACTAATGCCTCCTAGATCTGGAACACCATCATCAGATATCCATAGTAACTGCAAGAATAGTTTTTTACACACAAAAGACAATTGCTTTTAGAAGAAATTGCCACACGGGCCACAGATACCATTGATCTAACAACAAACAAGGAAAAGATAATCTGCCAAGTTAACTATTGTTCCACTAAAGTACCTGTTGCTGATCATGCAGTGCTCTAGACATGAAGACATCTGCTGTAAATATGAGCCAGTCAAGTTCAAAGTTCCCCAGTGGTACCTGTCTCAGCAGATGTGAAGAAGGTTAACTATATGCATCAACAAACATCAATGAACTGAAATTGTTGGTTGCAAACTAAACAAGCAAGCGAATTACATGGGCATATCTTGAAAGAGAAATCCTTTCATTCAACCACTGAGATGATGCCACAGAACGTTGCATTCCAATTTTTGCAGCTGCTTGTTGCCACCCAAGGACCTACATAGTATAGAATATATGAACCACATTGTCGAGTATATGGGTGTAAATGAACCGAGCCGAGCTCGAACCTGCCAGGTTCGAAGCTCGGCTCAATAGAATTTAGCTCAGCTCGAAACTCAACGAGCCTGAAAATTTAGGTTAGGGCTCGGCTCGATGAAAGCTCGAGCTCGGTTCAAGCTTGACTTCAGGTTCGAGTTCAACTTGAAAAATTTTAAGCCCTAGCTCGGCTCGAGGCTCAAATAACCTAAAATAATATTACATATATGTATGTATAAAAGCTCAATAAGGCTCGACGAGCTTTCGAGCTGAACATTATTAGGCTCGACCTCAGCTCGATTGGTAAACGAGCAGGCTCGGCTCATTTACACCCCATTCCGGCTGAACCTTTTCGAACTTTTTTTGAGCCAAGCTTAAATAGTTCACAAGCCGGCTCGGCTCATTTACACCCCAGTCGAGTATATGTATTCTCCACACTACATTCTTTCTTTCTCAAAAAAATTTTCTTTTGTCAACAAAGCTCTTATGTAATTTGCCCATATGCACATACTAACTTATGCATGTGAACAAATTAATTCAGATATAATATTACCGGATACTGACTGTCACGAGCATTGGAAGGTATATTCACACAAGGGAAATTATCAAGAGCTGGAATGCCTGATTTCATCAGCTGAGCATTTGGGCATTCGGTAACAGCAAGTGTAGGTCCATGGTGTTTATCTCTGTTAATAAAGGAAAATATTTGAGACAAATTTAACTTGACGTGCAAAAACAAATGCAACAGCAAATATAACTAGACGACAGCGAAATGAATGACTTCTCATTGGAATAAAAAATCATAGATGCTGCAAGTTGGAAACCTTAAAAGTTAGTGAATAAAAAAGTCACTGCTTGTAAACATTATTATACAATATGGGCATAGATATATGATAAATGAGATGAAGCTTGGGTGAACCAATGTGGAGGGCCCAAACATTGAGTAGTTGTTAAACCATGTAGAACAACATGAGATGGGTAGAGTAACAGAACATATGGCTAGAAGTTATTTCTATAGCAGCATTCAAAATGCCCACACGAACTCAATTCATTATTTCAAGCAATATTAAGCCAGACATCATTTTGGGTTCATATCTATTTTCTCTTTTTTTTTTTTTTTTTTTCTTTTTTAAGCATCATGTTGACCAGTTTTATTTGTAAGAAAGAGAATACAAAACAGAGGATTAGGCATTCTTCTAGTCTAACACAAAACAATAAAACAACACATAGAAACAAGATTAAGGAAATAGTGCACCCCAACCAAGCAAAACTACAACTGGAGGAACTCCTCTAGAAGCTCCTAAATCAGAAGCCCACATAGAAGACATAAAAACCACCTTACCCACTCAGCAGATTAGAGAACAGAAATGGTTTTTGCAAAATTTTATATCTCCTCCATCCCAATACTCCATAGAATTGCAGAACAAAGCTATAATTTCACAGTTTTTAGCTTCTTTTCTGCCGCCAAACCTTTTACATTTCAAACTAATTCTCTAGAGACTCAGTAAAATCCCTCTCCAAAGACTATGTTAAACAATTACTACAGAGCCCTTCAACCAGACTATCTTCATGCATGGTGCTGGAAATGTCAATAGAGACATCCATATAAGCTGATTACGTTTGACAAATACTAAACTAGCCTACGAAGTGCTGTTGCTATAAAGAAAATCAACATAGAGAAAAACCTGATTTCACTTATTGTTCCCTGTAACACCCTTTGAGCATCCTTCACATACCCAACATAATCAACCTGAAATTAGCAGTATTATGATAAAAAAAAGAAAAAAGAAAAAAGGTAAGAGATATTGCAGGAGAAAAATGGTCAGAAACTTATGCTAGGCAAGAAAAGAATACCTTGCAAACAATACCATTCCTAGGAGGGGGTGGTTCAACAGATAATGCATGGCAAGCTTCGCGAAATTGTCTTTCAAGAAAAGATGGTGATAAATCCTTATTTTGATAAGGATTGACCACCACAACAGATACAGTTCTCAATATAGGCATGTAGACAACAAATATAGCACGTCCTTCAGAGATGCTGCATTTATAGATAAAATTCACAATTTAAGAATCAACATTCAGTTCCAATTCAAGAACTACAAGAAGGATAGGAAATGCTTTGAGCAATTCTTTGACTTCTTACAGAAAAGTGAAGTAATGTCCTTAGAGGTATCAGAGCTACCTATGATAGAGGTAAAAGTAGGAGACTGATTGCTCCAAATAAGAACATTCCGTTGTTGTCTTCATATGCAGTTCATTCAGACTCCAGCCATCCTGTGCATTCCGTTTCATGGCTGTTTTATCCACTTTACAGACACAACCAATCTGGAGGATGGCATTAAACTCCAATGGCACCTTTGTTTCATATATTCCCTGATGAAAAAATACAATTTTAATTAAATCAAAATCAGGACATCGCAAATGAAAACTGAAGCTGGCATCTTCTGGCTATACAAGTAAACTATCCTACTTCAATGTTAAACTTCATAATCTACTTTTTCTCTACTTCCTATAAATTTCAGCTTGTTTTCAGTACAACTCAAAAAAATATGAAAAGCTTTGGATATCCAATGGTGTGATTGGTACAAAAAGGAGAATAATAACTAGACCAGCAATATAAAAATGACTTTTGGAGCCAGAACTGCAATTTGCGAGAATGTATAAAAAATATATATTGAAATTAGAGGTAGCTAGGATTCTGTGAAAATAATGTGCACAGATGCAATAAAAAATTATGCTCTGGATGAGAATCAGTCAACATATCTGAAAAAATTGAAGTATATGGTAATGTTGCTAATGCTTGAATGCACCACTGGAAGACTTTCCTATTAGGAGAAATGTCGAAGGCTCAGTCCACCTAGGTTTTGAATTGTATATGTGATATACTGACTACATTGGCAGTTCACATTATTTAATAAATACAAGGTGTGAGGAAGCAAACAACACTAAATTAAAAAAGAAAAAAAAATGGTGTAGAAACATACAAGAATTAAGAAGCAAATATATGTAGAATGGTCAAGTCAAGGAACAAAAATGAACATGGTGTGCATTTGCACCAGGACTAATTTATTTGTGCAACTAAAATTATACAGAAGTCAATGATCATTAAGTTGACCAACAATTGAAGGTTAAGTAAAGTTTATGACTTATAGAATATCCTGACCTCAACTTCCGGATCTGCAAGAAGAGCTGCAAGTTTTTTGCTTTCTTTTCTAAATTTATCTTCATCAATGACAACCTATTGAGAAATCATTGCCAAAAGATTGAGAAAGAGAGAAAACACCATTAAAAAAATAGCAGGACCAGAAATTTAACAATAAGATACCTCAACTAAATTATAGCAATGCCTTCCATGAGGAAGAGTCTTCTTCACATGCCTTCCAGGAAATCTTTCTGTTATTGGTGCTTTAGAGTTAAGGTAAAATACTCTTGGAACTGTTATAGGAATCTTAAGCATGATTCCTTCAACAGTGACCCAAGCAAAAAATTGGCCAATATGTGGACTTGGAAGCAGCTGTATTATCTGAACAATGAGAACATGAGATTAAGTGGCAAGAAATCACTCATTGCAGCCAAATATCTTAGAGAAAAAGAAGACTACACACCTGCCAGTGGCATTGTGTAAGGGCAATTTCATGTGTTGTAAAATATGAACCAACACCAGTCCGGCGCTGATCTTTCTTATGATTCATCATACTGCCTAGTGGCTCATAAGCACCATTGGCACGATTTGAATTCCTCAAATTGCCCAACCTGCCAAAGTTTACAAGAGCACATTATTACCATTAAGTAAAAAATGTGTATGTCTTAGCATAATCAATAAAATAGTCCTATAACCAAAACAAAAAACATGATGGATAAACATAACCACACCAATTGACAAAGATATGGAATTTAAAATGGAAATTAATTCTCTAGAAGGAGCCAGATTAGTACCCAAATAAATTACCAAGTATAATCATGAATTCACCGAGGCAATAAGGTGACCTTGACTTAAAGGAACAAATAAAAATTTAACTCATTCATCGATCCAAAGGCAGTTGAACAGACTTTTTTAGGTCATCTACAGAGTTTTTACATCCTCCAAAAACAACTGAATGCAGACATGAGTACATCCAATCATTTGTTTGACCCCCTGATAACTGTGGCAACAAATCCTATCTACATTCATGCAACAGGTACTAGCGAGACTCCTGTCTCCCAGTTTGCAATGATTATGATTTGGGCATCTATATTTTAATCAACTCACTCAAACATAAGGAAGAGAACAAAGAAACAAGCTTTAAAAGTCTTCCACAGAGGTAACAAAATCTACCTTTGCCTCTTCCTCCGGTCCAAAGTATCTTTCCACTTTCTTTTCTTCTGTTCAAGCCACCCTTGATAATCTACATTTCTATCAATATTTTCAATAGACATTTCAGACGCACTTTCACCGTTATCAAGTTTCTGTTCTGAAAAATCCATTCTCCCAGTTGCCTTGAGTGAACATTTTTCATTGTTAACCTCATAACAACGAACAATTGGTCTAGGCCCATTTATAGAATTCCTTTTGTTTTGGAAGTCTTCCAAATCCTCAACATTCTCCTTATCCATCATATAACTGGCTGTAACAACATCAGTGGTCTTCCTTAATGAATCATCCTTGTTGGATAAGCTGAAGATATCAATCAATTTTCTTTGACGAAATTTATCCTCCTTTTCACGAACCTTTTTATGCAGCCAATCAGGATGAACAACCCTAGGGACAGGATTTGCAACCTGAAAAAGATTGTAATTTCCAGAAGGAAAAAAAAAAGAGAGTAGTTAATCTGATAAAAATGAACAAACAATAGAACCTTCTGCATTGCAGCAGGAATTGTAATGATTTTCTGAATTGCTGAACTGAGTCGTTGCTTGTAATAGGACCAATCAATGATGGATCTGATGCCTACATCTGATGAAGTCTTGCACCATTTTCGTAAATAGAACTTCATTATTTCTGCAAAATGAAAAGGTATTCTAGCATACAGAAAAGTGAAAAATAATAAGAGATAAAGGAAAACCAGATAAAGTTTACCAGTATCAGTTTCAAATATTGCAACAGGAACAGCACGCTCACTCACAGGTGTACCCTGCTCAGGTCATAATTGCAATAATTTTACCAAAATCATCCAGTTAAGCTAAAAGAATATTAAAAAATGAGAGATAAGTATCCTCGCATATTGCAATAACAGTAAAAGATAGCAAAGGAGATATACACAAAAATTGTAAGAGGCCATCCAGTGAAAAAAGAACACCTAATTTTATTCACATGCCTACTGACATGTTACAGTTGTCAGAAGTAGGCAGTTATATCATCCAGTGTCAAACCTAGGCACCTTAACAAGGTAATGATTATGAACATTGTTGTCATACATAACCTTCCCTTCCTGTTTTCCTAATAGTAATAATACTACATTGTCGAGCAGTATAAACAATCTACAGCTTTTGAACCAGAATTTACATGTTAGGACCTGAATAAATGACAAAAGGATGTACAGTTTCGCACTGAATAATCACAAGCAGAATAAGTCAATATAACAAGAGTTTTATTCTAATAACTCCAAGATGTATACTCATCTTTTCTGTGCATATGTTTAAATCCACATTGCAACTTCTCTCTAATTAATACCTCGATGTCAGAGCAATAATGAATTTAATATAGGACTTCCACAGTATAAAATTCTTGGGTGTGAATGCACAAAATTACCAGTGATGTATTCATCAGTAAGCTTAAAAAAAGGGGAAGCATACCCTTGGTTCACAAGCTACTATATATTGACAACGCAATCCCTTATCTTTAACCATTGTATCACCAAGAAAATCTGCAAGACGTCTTGCAGTGGTTACTGCACATGACTTTTGTTGACCATAGTCTACCAAGGACTTGCTCATTGTGCTTGATTCAGATATGTAATCGAGCAATTCACTGTCAGCAATATCTTTTCCTTGATTCTGAGATTAAAATGAGAAAGGAAAATAAAACTGTAACGTTCCCATAGTTTACACTTATTCATACATGCAATCACAAACAACCTTGAGCTTGTCTTAGGAAGATACATAAGATAGATAAAAGGTGAATGCTCAAGGAAACGCCGTATTGTTGCGTCAGATAGAAGGGTTTAATTGTGAAAACAATTAAAGTAATCATGTACATACATCAAGAAGATCAAGCCAGCGGTTGGCTACAGCAGCTACAGCAGAATAGCATTCCTCTAAGGTTGATCCATGGAGGAACTTATCAAAAAGCTCAGCCTGCCAACAAAATTTGCATATATCATGCATGAAAAAATAAGAATCTTAATGAATAGAGCTCAACTTTTGCATATGGAATATATAAACATACAATAGTAGGCATCATGGTCAAGGCATGTTTGAGAACTCTTCTCATTATTGATTAAAAGTATTATTATTGTATATGTTTTATATAGATTTATATTTCTCCTCAACAAAAAAATAAAAAATAAAAAATAAAACGCAGGAATTCTGTAAGATAAAAAAAATGCAAGTACATGTGCACACAGATCCAAGGGTTGACATGCAAATGTAGGCACTCACATAAAGAACGAAAAAAAGCCAAGGATCTACATTCTATTAAAATCAAAGGAAGAAATATCTAAAATCTCTTAGATAAGCAGATTCATTTGATGGGCCCATTTTTTAGTTAGTTGAAGAAAAAAAAGATAACCATAACAGGTATCAACTATTTAGTGTAGCCATTTTTCTCTGGCGATACATATTGCCCTTTAACCAACAACTTAAAATGAGAGCACATGATAGGAATAATAGACATCACGCATTTAGTTTCGCTAACATTCAACTGAGATTTCTTTATACAAGATGATCATAGCTCTAGACCACCATATATAAGCTTCCAGACACATCAACCGCCAACAGTTAGGGATGGACATTTGGTGAATTTGGTTCAAACCAAACTGAACCAGCCCAAACAGAATAACTGAATTTTTTAAAAGGAACCAAGCCAAACTGAAATTGTATTCATTTTTGAATTTCCCTTGGTTTTTTAAGACTTTTAAGAATTGAATCAAACCAGTCAGTTTGGTCAGTTTCCTCGGATTGACCAAATTTTGTACAACCCTACCAATAATCACCTATGTAACATTATCATGTTGAATTCCGTTAATTATAAAAAATTTTCGAAGTGGTTGCCAGAGTTTTGAACATATTGTCATGTTGGCAGAAACAGAAACGTAATCAGAAGGTTCTATAATAGTAATAAAAAGGGGATATTATTGGATAACACTTATAAACATAAAATGGACCTCTTTGAAATCAAACACGTGTAGTATTTCTTGAATATGACATGGGCATGCTTCTCCATTGTTTTCCCTCATGTTGAAATTGTTTGACTGAAATTTCAAAGTGAATCATACTGTGATTGCCTAATTAGAAGACAAGCAATGTTATGCACTATGCTAGTTTCTTTAAAAACGTGTCTTCTTTCACTAATTATTAAAAACAAATTAGCTTCAAACGGCTAAGAAGTCACACCATCGGTTTCTATTGTTAAATTCCAAGAGGCTTACAAGAAACCATTTTCAAGAGCAATAAGTTTTTGCAATTTTTTTCAGAAAAAAAAAATTATTCAAAAGATATCTTATGAATGTTGATTGCATACAACCCAAGAATTGTTGCGTCCAATGGTTGAGCTAATAACCTTAGTTCTTAATAATCAATTTTATGGGTTAAATGTTCTGGTTTTTAAAAGCAATAATAAAGTCTCTCAAGACATGCATATTGCACAAATGAATCATTGAGGATGAGTCCAATTTTACTATGAAAGAACAAAAGCAAATAAAGAATACTAAGAGGGTACCTGGAAAACTTTGATGAGCTTCAGCTCACCCCTACGCTTGATTTCAAAACCTTTAAGTTCTGCAAGGGTTCCATCATCATTGAAAACAGCATATCGCTTCTTAATCAAAATTCCTTCTTCCTTAGAAGCAGGAAGAATCATTGCCTAACAATAACAAAATAAAAAATAATAAGAAAAAGGTATTGGTTGCCAAGAAAAACAGAAGTTGTAATCCAATAACAAGTACTATTCAATGTTACCTTGTACGGGCCATCCACTTCAAATTCAATTGAGCATTCACTATGAGTTTCATATGTTTTATTTACAGGATCTTCAAGTGTCTGTTCGAAAACAAAGAAGTCTAAATGATCACTGTAGTTCAAGCAAAAGAAAAAGGCAGAGATTTTCCATATTGCCATAACATAATAAATTGATAAAGAAAGAAGCATTTGTGTTGATCATTTGCATAGATGAAGAAAAAGCTCCCACCAGACCTGGTATTGATCATTTGTATTGTTTCTTGCAACATCAACATTAAGCATAACACAGGGATATGAGATCGTCAGTTTTTTCTTCAAATCCCTAAAACAGATATTTCCCAAACAAAAGTTAGCATAACTTAAATGCTTTTTTTTTTTTTTTTGAACTTCGTGAACTAGTATCCGACAAATGAAATAATGAAGCATGAAACCCATGAAGTACCAGCTATAATCATGTAAAAACATGTAAATCATGAATTTCAGTATCTTACATTGTTTTGAATGTAAAATTCTCCGGAAAAGATCCAGGAAGCACACACCAAATACCATCTGTGTCCAATTCAAGTGGTTTTCCAATTTTTTCAACAAGCAAACGAGCATTCTGAATTATTTTAGCTCCTGTATATGTAACTACACCAGCCATTTCCATTGAGTACCATCTTGCACCCCTAGAACAGAAATAAGTACAGTTATCATTTTAATAAAGACAAGGATACATATACCCAGCCCATTTCCCGTCATATGGAATCACAAGAAATATGGAGGCCACCAACTCACTTCCGCATGACATATCCATAGAACGAATTAAGTATACACTTGTGTGCAAGTTGCAGTGAATCATAAAGCACAACCATATCCTGCAAGCATGAATAAGGAAAAGGCAATTTGTATGAGAAACAATTTCTTAATCATGAAAACTATTTTAAAGACATTCAACAAAGAATAGCATCATACCTGTGCTTCCTGGATCTTAATGGAATTTCCACTAGCCTTTGCTTCTGACAACTTCCCTTTCCAAACCTTGTTAAGTCCTTTATATTCGTATCTTCTGTCCCGAAAACTTGAACCAGATTGAAGAAAAAGGAATTAGTACATGAATGACATAAAAATAATAAATAAAGTTTCATTTGATGATTTATTCTCATATATTATATATATGTTCTAAAAAATAGGTGCTGTTTCACAACTAAACAAATGAATTGTCATAAAGAGGTCATAGCATAAACAAATAATTTTGGCTTAATACATAAATTGACACCTAAATTTTACTAAAAAAAAATTAGAGGCACTCACAACTTTTAAAATTGCATCTATTGAACCCTTCAAATTGTAAAATGGCATTTGTCTTGAAGGAAAATATTTTTTATTCTCATTAAAAATTTTTATCAGTACATACTCTCACACACAACCGCACAACATATACATGATTCTATTCCTAAGATCACTCCTAAAATCTAGCAGACATGACTCCTATAAACAAGCCTAAAGTCATGTCTAAAGATGACTATCAAACTAAAGTAATTCCTTATGTATCTATGTATATTGACAACATTAACGGCACCTATTGGATAAAATTTTACACATCAACATTGTTAACAAAATGAATCGGGCCTTGCTCACTTTCCAAAAGCTAGCTCAAGGGGAGGAGGATAATCCGAGTCTTATAGTTTGACTAAACACATTGTCCCAAGCTAATGTGGCATAATACACCACATTCACACCCAAGAATGAACATCTGAAGCATGAAGTTTGTAGGCAAACACTTCTGCAGATGGCCCAACATTGAAGCAAGGTAGGCTCTGATACTATATTAATAAATGGACAGAAGCTAGCTCAATAAGGAGGAGGATTACCCAAGTCTTATGGTTTGACTAAACATCTTATCTCAAACCAATGTTGGATAACAAACACAAAAGTTGAGGATGCCACCAAACTTTTTTCTTGTAAAGTTCAGGTGCTAATTTATGAATTTGACCAATGATTGTTTGGCTGAAAAATTTAGCGAAGTAAATTTATAATAGAACAAATTAAAATCGCACACCTCCGAACAGTATCAACATAAAATGAGTTTTCACGCATGCATATCCCTGCTTCTCGAACTTCGGTGACAGGTTTGTCAAGTACCCGTTTATATGCCTAAAAGGATGCAAAAACTTAGTAAGACAAGTTTTGTCAAGCAAATGTTTTACTATAGATAGAAACATACCTTCTGACAGTATTTCTTTAGACGCTCTTTGAGCTTTGATTGTTGCTCCATCTTGGGAAGGTCAAGAAAAGATTTTGACAACTGACCATCAGTGCCATCGACAAATTCAGACTCAATTTGCTTCTTCAAATGATAATAGTCACTGAAATTGATAGATGTTGTATCCATGCAAAATTAGCTAATATCAGCATATCACTAATATAAACAGAAAACAGTACAATGGAGGGCAAAAAAGAAAAAGCACCTTTTCTTTGCCATAAAGATCTCTCCACGCCAAACCCATTCAAGCCTTCTAAGACAAGTTTTGTCTGGACGGTTGAAGTCACAGGCAGTACAAATCTCTTCTGTAACTATAGATGGCGGCTGAAATTGGAAAAGAAACATCAGCGCACAATAATTGCAAGGATCCTTTATGAAAGTCAAAGTGAAAGAAAACGACAAAAATATGAAACTATTACTAGGAAGAATATAATTGTGAAAGTTATGATAACATGACGCAATAATTCCCTGTAGCCTAACTCCAAAACCATAAAGCATAATCATAAAACTACCACACTTATTTGCCCTAGCTAAAACCTTTAACTTTCACTTCCAAAAACTTCTCCAAATTTGAGCAGATACTTAGGCCCTGTCCAAAACTATCAAAAAGATGATTCTGATTAACTAGAGGCAGTGACTGCACGTAGTGAGGCATTATTATTTCATTTTTACTTTAGCTCAGTCTCACAACAGTGGCAGAAAGAAAACCAGTCCTTGAGTCTCTATTCAGATTCTAATTGATGCAATATTAATATAGAACAGAATTAAATAATTTTAGAAAACCACCATTTGTAGACCAGCTTATTAATCATACCTGAAGCCTGTTTGTCAAAATAATGTTCGGATACATTGCTGCCACATCTAGATGATAAATAAGGGGGCACTCCTCACGTACAGGTTCATCCCTTAACCTCGCAAGCTACATGAGAAAAGGTTAAGAAATAATTTATTATCCTCATGATTTTTCTTTTTGCTTCATTAATTTATTTTAGCTTAGATCTATCTTCTCCACATCTCACAAAATCTTTGAATTGCATTATCAAATTTCAAACAAATAACTAAGAGAAATAAACAATTGATGACATTAGCAAATATAGCATGTTTTTACAACAATGTTTAGAAATCAAATGATTACTACATTATATCAAAGAAAATGAATATTTGCTGATAATTCGTTGTACAAGTGATCATTTGTATGCTAAGAAATACGAGAGCATAACCAACTATTTTGATTAATAAACATGAATGATAATAAAGAGGCAAAATGTCAGAAACAGAAACAAGCATATATTATTATCAAAAAAAAAAAAAAAAAGAAAGAAACAAGCAATATATCATCGTCAAAATAGAGACTGATCATTTAATTAGTCTAAAGACCAAAGCCATGGTTGAGATGGAGTATAAGCACCTTTTCCACGATAGCATTCTTCACTTCATCATAATTGGAGACAGTATCCAAGTCCATCTTACCCTCCACTCTTATGGCATATTGAAGATCTCGGTCCAAGTTTTTTATCAGTTGCTAGAAATCAAAGTGTTCCACTACCAGTCAAATATAAGCCATAACATTAACATAAATCAAAGTATTAAGAAAATTGCATTCTAAATGTGACTTAGAATATCCACATAATGACCTAAAAAGTAAAAAGAATTTCATTCCAACAAAATTCCAATGCTTACACGTCATATATTCTGTGTAATTAGACAAAAGCTTGTTTTGAGCCCAACCAACATAGAAAGAAACCAAGTTGCCTTAGGTTTCACATGTCTTTATTAGTTACAGAAAGAAAACAAAAATGAATGTTTGCGGACTAAATCCAATATGGAAGACCTCTAAGCAATCTGGTAAGAACTAGCCAGTAGGACAGTTCTTCAAAATGCCAAAAAATCCAAGTTTGTCTTCACAATAAATTTAGGTTCATGGTTAGTGAAACGAAGTCTAATCAAGTAATGGAATTACATTTAACTCAGCCCCTAAGCACCAATTTTTGGACATTTGCATTAGATGGGAAGGTCCAACTTTCTAGAAACGATCCCTTTTCCATATGATAACAACTGGTTTCTTTGGAAACATGGTGTCCAAGGCCATGATAACCTTTGCGACATTACCAAGGACGGCATATGGAATCTTCGAAGATATAAAGGTGTCTCAGCAATGTTAAAAGGGTAAAATGATGATCTACCAAATAGATCTACTGCCTGAAGTAATGAATTGAATTTAATAAAAAAAAAAAAAAAAAGAAAATATCAATTCCTAGTTTATCAATCCAGTTTAAAAATCACCCCAGTTGCTCAAAAGGAATAACTTACATCATATGCGGATGGATCAAGCTTAAAACTAGTTGGTAGATCAGATCTGAAAACACCACTTTCAAGGCACTCCACATGGCCACCAATATACGTCTCACTCTCAAGAAGGTGGCTCTTATAGAATTTCTCAGGGTCAGATTGGTGTTTGTTAGGGCAGATAACATTCGCCTTGTATGCCTGTAAGAAAATGCAATAATGAATTGAAATTTGGAAGGTCAAAAACAACAAAAAAAAATAAAAAGCCAAGGCTTCTGGAGAAATGTGCACACCAGCCCACCTGCACCATAAGAAGCATTTCACATAGTGTACCACTGCCTTTGCGTAAAACTTCATCCGGTGACATAGGAATTATTGTTGCAAGAGAGAAAATGAACGGATGAACGTAGGTCATATACAAATAATAAGTTGCAACAGCATCAGAAACTGAATAAGAGGCCATCATCTGTCATAATATTTTCAGAAATAAAAACAGTGTAAAAAAATGTTGCAATTTAAAGGATGCACGTAAAGCAAATTCAAATTTAGTTACTGAAAAAAACATCACCAAACTTTCATCAGTGAAAAAGATGAATATGGGATAATAAGTGATATTGCTCATTTTTCAACAAAAAGAAATATGATGGCAGAAAACTTCTAATAAGCACAGCTATTTGGGACCACTATTCCCCACTAACTCATACCTGAGGCTTTTCTTTTGCAAAGCGTACCATGTCTTCTGGATTCACCTCCAATGGATCATATCCCAATTTTGCCTTTGTAACAGCCTGATATATAAATTCAAAAAGAAAAATGTGTCAAATCACTAAATTTATGTGGTAACGAAAGATAAGTTGAAGGTTAATTGCAAAGTTAGAACAATATTTTCAGAAGAAAAAAAAAGGTAAACTACTGCATAGACTGCCTAAAGGGTGAAAGTGTTAGATTATGCTTTCCTATTATTGAATGGTAAAAATTCATGCAATGTAGGGGTCTTTTTTCCCTTTTTCTGGTTTCTCAAAGGCTTCTATCAGACAAAACTATAATTTAATATAAAGGTGTTATGTTTCTAACACTATCAGAGATCATCCCATATGAAAGATTGCGCTCATTCAAAGAATATACAGCTAGGCATCACAAAAATTTCCATGGTCTTTTCAGAAAATTTTGGTACTAGAATTGGCGGTGAAGAAGATACAAGCGAATTGCAAATGCCTACTTGAGATTTTGGAGCAATAAAGCGCAATAGATTGAGAGAACACAAAATTAAAATAATTCTGAATTCAATGGTGTTACCTTGTTTACAGAATTGTATCTAGAATTTACTGTTAAACAAATTGACAATTGTTAAATAGGAAACTAAGAGCATGTACATTTTCCGACACATACTACTGGCCATCTGAATCTTCGAAATTGTTAATACATATTGGTGTAGTGTTTTATTATAAGAAAAATGGAAGTCAAAAGTCCAACAACCACATGGTCAGTATGTTTGATTTTACGAAATAGTTCATCTGACAATCAGAAGCAAAACTCCTAAAAAGCATGAAACTCAAAGTAAAGGTTACACCTTAAGGCCCTGACTCCCCTGAGGCAAATAACTATCACGTTTGACCCAAGCAAAACAATCCAAATGGCAAGCAAATTTAGAACGGCACTCCCCCTGATTCTTGTCACATGAAAATCCAACCTCCTGAACACAATAGAAAAACAAAGTAGCAATAAATCATACATGTGACTTTGCTTGAAACTCGATAATTGATTATTAAATGAGAACCAAATTATACGATGCACATGATAAATGAAAATTGCCATTCTCATACTCTGGTCAAAAGTTTGCAAGTTAACAAAAACAATAAATATAAACAATAATGCTTTCAAATATTTAATAAATTCAAGCTTGCTGTGATATCACTAAGACATTATCCTCAGGGTTAATTAGACATCTGAATTTTCCTTCTTTAGCAATTCAATATTTCCCAACATAAAAATGGAAATATAATAGCAGTTCCAATAGTTGGAAGCATACTCCTCCTATTCCTAGCAAATGACAACAGGGAGTGTAAATCATGTGCCAAAGACATTATTTATAAAAAAAAAAAAAAACAAAAAAACAAAAAAAAAATGTCAAAAAGTTAAGTATCAGTCTTTCTCCTTCCATCACCACAAAATAAAAGCTTAGTGGTAACAATTGAATGCGTAAAAATAAAGAAGAAATATGTATACTAACTTCAAATTTCAAGTTGTTCACATATCATATTCAAGTACCAAAGGTAAATTAATAATTGAAATTGTCAACCTACAAAAAGTATATAAGAAAATTTAAAAAAAAAAAAAACAAAAAGAAACAATAAAAAGATCCTTCACAATTCTTAAAAGAACGGAACATTTTTTATCTGATATTGTTTAAGTTCTCACATTTTAATAATAGAAAGAAGTTATAAGAACAAACTTATAGGAGTCTGCAAGTGAATGTGATAGGAAATGGAGGCATACATCACTCATCTTCAACCCATGATAAGCTGCTCTGCTTTCCAGGAATGGCCAGTCAAAATAATCACCGTTGTATGTAACATAAATACCGGGTTTTACCTCTCTCATGTGGGTAAACCACTGCCTAAGAAGTTCCACCTATGAATAGACAGAATCACATATATGGGACACACATGAATCAGCATTTTAAATATATTCCACGCAACTAAATTGATACATATTCATTACCTCATTTTGCACATTGGTCACTTTGAAGCACCCTTCAAATTCTGGTTTTGGTGTGTACTCTATATCCTCTATATCTTCCCCTACACACTGAACTTATGTGCAATAGTTTTGATTAATATACAACAGATCTCAAAGGTTTGAAAAAAGAGAATGCAGAATACAAGATGAATAAATAGATAGATAGGCAGATTGACAAACAGGCAAACCGCTTCTCAAAGAAAGTCAAATTTTTTGCCCCAGGAAAAATAGGTACACCTATCCTTCATATCATAATGGAACATAAAAGCACTTCTTTAACTTCCCTTCCTTTACAATATGATCAATAACCTCAGTCTATCATCTTTGATTTTGCTATTGGTTCTTAAAAGTCATCAATTACATACATAAAGCAACAAAAAAAAAATGCAAATCAAGAACCTCCCTTTAAATTACATTTGAGCCAATCAGTTCAATTATAATTTATGCACTCAGTAAAAGCTTAACAGGCTTTAAAATCTCCTTCATTATGAGCAGTATGCAAACATGTCACTATGCTGTAGAGAGCATATCTACAAAAATAAATGAAATTCAAAGTGACCTCTATAATCAATGTGGCCTTGATCATTGCTCCTTGTTGACAATAAGATTCTTCAGATTCTTTTTCAGTAAAAGTAACCAAAATCCTTGACATGATAAAAAAAATTGCACCTTATCGCTTTTCCTTCTCATTGTTATAATCTCCCGACGTTATAATCTCCCGAGAAATAGAATATCAAAATATTGTCTAGGAACGCCTTTATATCATTTACTTCCAAATTTTTACATAAACCCAAAATGGTCAAAGAGTGATTTCAAGATTAAAACCCCATAATGCTTATCTAGGAAGGTTAATGATCCACCCACTTCCTCTGATCTCTCTCAAAATGCAAACCCTCCTTTGAATGAGAGCAATGTCATCCTTAACCAAGCTGTCTGAAGCAGGCTTCATCACAAACTATCACAACCTGCTCATAAATGAGATACTAGATATAGAACCAACACGCCATTCATAGTTAAATATTAGGTAAGCCCAAGAGAACGTAGACTTCTGGAGCACCATTCTTGTTATAAGACATCAAATCAAAAAAGCAGCCAGATGGAAGAACTAGACACAGGAATTTATCGAACTGAATGGACCCACTTGCACACTAATTAATCATGTCAATTTGACAAGTGTTCCATGAGCATTTACATTTCGCATAGACAGTTTGAAACAATCACCAAATACTTCTAAAATATTAAAAAGCTCTTCAAGACAAAACGTATCCTAAAAACAAGAAATTCATAAACTTTACAGAAACAGAAAAACTCGTCATATGTACCTCTCTGTTAATAATTAAATAGCCTTGTCCATCAACCATGTATGATATCATCATTATCAAATCGTATCCAGCATCTGGAAACTTCAAAGGAAGCTTGGTAGTTTCAATATCAAATGCACATATGCGGACTTCAGCNNNATACACATAGGAAAAATTATATTTTTGTCTTTATGTTTTGACATAATTAACTACTTTATCCTTGCATTTAAAAATCACACTAGTTTATCCATGCAGTTTGGATCCGTGAAACAAAATCCTTTCATCCATTATTTGAGATTTAAGTTATTAAGTGCAAGTGAAATTACATGACTAACTCTATATGGATATGAATTAAAATAGAGAAAATCATATTTTTGTCTCTATATTTTGGCCCTATTCAACAACATTATTTAAAGTAGTGTTTAATATTTTGATAGGATTGAAATGCTATCTTAATTAATTATAACGTTTGGTAATACAATATTTACCATAGCGTTTAGAGTTTGAGAAGTGTTTTATGAATCGTGATCTTCATTAACGTTTAACATTTTATAATTTTCTTATGACAACTATACTCATTACTTGTCCTTACCTTGTTCTTTGCTTTCATACCTTTTTTTGTCATTTTATATTAAACGGCTAATCAAACAGTTATTTGTATCAAACACTTTTATTCTAAACCGATATATGACCGTTAACCACTACTAGCTAATATTTAACAGCTAATCACTAATAAGACAGCTGACCACTATTAAAACAGCTAACAGTTACTAGAACATCTAATTTACCAAATAGACCCTTTGAGATAATTAACTGTTTTGTCCTTGTATTTAAAAATTGCACTCTTTTATCCCTGTAGTTTAGATCTATTAATGGCTCAAATTTCAAATAATGGATGGAAGGAAAATTTTCTCAATACAAACAAACTATCAAGGATAAAATAATATAATTTTTAAAATACAATAACAAAGTAACTAATTATTCCAAAACGTAGAGACAATAATATACTTTTCGGAAGAAGGTTCGAAATGCTCTTTCAATTTGGGCATGAAATACAATATATCCACTTGCTAACTTACAATTTACCCACTTTTTTTAACAAAAAGCTCAATACCTTAAGCATAAACTTACAAATTACCCACTTTTTAACTTAGGGATGGCAAAATCAACCCCACCTGATGGGTATGCACCCAACCCGAATCCAATCAAACCCGAATTTTAGGGTTTTAACTAGGTTTGGGTAGGAGATGAATAAAACCCGATAGTTTTATTTTGGGTATGGATAGGGTATGAGTATTGCTATTATAAACTCGAAGCCGATCCACCACCCAAAATTCAAACCCTAGAGATTTAAAATTTTATTATTTTTTAAAATTATAGTATGAAGGTTTTAATAAATTGAATTACTTGTAATAAATTATCTATATAAATTATAATTTTACTTTTAATTTAATATCGTCTAGTGCAAAATAATTTCACTCTAATTTTCATATATTAATTTGAATTGATCAAATTTTTAAATTTTTAGATTTTTTGAAATTTAAAATTTAATTTCTAATATTTTGATTTAAACTTCAATTTTAAATAATGGAGAAAAATCATAATGATAATAGTGACTTAGAGTTTTTTTTTTTTGAAAGGTGATTTAGAGTGTTCATATAATAATATTTTAGGTTTAATATTTTTATTATATGATGTTTTTAGTTATTCTATTAATTGATTTTTATTATAATTACACACGAAGAGTCTGCTACTGTTACATTTGAGTGAAGTATTATAATAAAAGGAATAAATTTGAAAATAAAATTTTAATTTATAATTGTTACAACATTTATGTACATATTAATTTATTTTCACATTATTTCTTCCTATATTTATGTCTCTCTTTCTACATCTCTTTTCTATTGCATTAAAGATTTTCTTGTTTTCTCCTTAATTCATCATCTGCAAAATAAATCCATTTCCGATCTACAACCATTTGAGTCCAATTTCATTCTCCATTTGATTTCCAAGCAACCGAAAAAAAATTGAAGAAAATGTTCTATAAATTCTTGCTTGAATTCTTTAGGTTAAAAAAAAGCCTAAATCCTAAAATTAATGCTGAGATTAAAAAAATCCTTGAAACTAGATCGCGCCCTGCTCAAAGCCAAACCCAAAGAACCAACGAGATAAAAAAAAAAAAAATGCAACTTCCAATAAATAAATAAAAATGAAAATTAGAAAGGACAACAAATAGATTCGTAGAAATTAAAAACTGAGCTCTGTTTAATAGGTTATGAGCAAGCTCTGAGACTCTAGAGAAAGAAAGATGTCCAAAAGCGATCAAACGGAAACAAAAAAAAAAGGGAAAATTGTATTTTTTATGTTATTTTGCTGTTTTAATTAATTAATTAAATCGATTTTCTATTTTTTTATTTTAAAGAATATAAAATTTGAAAAGGATATATAAAACAATGAGAGTGAGAAAAGAGGCGTGATTTGTTTATTATCATCCTTTTACAGGTATAAGCATTTTCTTTTAAATCAATATTAATTTAAAGAGTTGAACGTGTGTTTTACACGCTAAAAAATGAGTAATTTGTAAATAAAGTAAAAAATGAGTAACTTATAAATATATGGTCAAAGTAAAAAATGAGTATTTTGTTAAAAAAGTGGAATGTGGGTAAATTGTAAGCTCCAAATTTAGGGGCATTTTGAGCTTCCTTCCAATATTTTTCCTATATATGTAAAATCTAAATTGTTACCCTTTCAACAGGTAGCCGGTTATAAGTGGAGTGGAACTCGCGTCATTTGTAACTTCTTCTATGTGACGGTCTCATAGCCCGTTTCCAGTTTCATTCCTCGTTCAACATTGTCAATCTACAATCATCTTCTCGTTGTCAATCAGAGTCAGGTTTCTCTAACGCCAGGTTCAATCGGCCATTACCTGCTTGATCTCGCAACGTTAGTTTCTCAATCTCTTTCGCAAATTTCTTATTCCTGATGTATATATTTTCAGTCAGTTTATATGCTTTTAGATCTAGGGCTAGACTTCATAATCCGTTTCTTGCTATGCTGGTTGAGGTTTGTGATATTTCTTATCTGATTTCGCGCCGTATGGTCTTTATCTGTTGGTGTATGGTGATTTCGTTGACGTGCCCTTTCGTATGTTTGTAATTCTCTGTTTCGAGTGGGTTTAAGAATCGAATATGGTTGTTTTTTGAACAGAGAATAGAACATGATTGGTCGATGAATTTTCATTTTTTTTAGATTCCATCGTTAAACATGATATATGTTACTTTAATGACATGTGTAGATAACTGAAGTTGATAAAGCTTGAATCTTTTTTAATTTCGTTCAGTTATATCTTCTAATATATTAGCTGCTACCATTTTAGTGATAACCAATAATGATTTATGAAATTGAGCTGCAGTTGATGGGTGGTTCTTACTGATCAATTACCATTTAAAGTGAAAGTGGAGTAAAGGTTTGTTAGATTAGTAGAGTGAAGAATATGGAGACTTGTAGAATTATAGGATTTGTATTCACACGATATAGAAAGCTATTGTGAATGTAAGTATAAAAATCTTCCATGGTATTTAGTGAGGGTACACTAGTATTTAGTGGTGAAATCTTTTCTTTTCAAAAAAAAAAAAAAAAAATGTAGCTTTTGCAGTGAAGAGAAAATTGACTGTTTTGTGACTAGTCATTTTTCTTTTGGACATGTACTAATTCTCTTGTTTTGCATAATATGTTTCTAACACAAGTTGATTTTTCATTGAATCAAGAAGTTCTAATCATGCAATGGTCCAGAGCTCCTTGGTCAGATGATCTGTTTGCTCTCCTAATTATCTAATCAATAGTGATCCTGTAAAGCTTTGGTGATCTAGTTATTAAAACTTGTTATTGCTGTAGTTTTATTAGGTGACAAAAAGAGGGAATTGTTGATGAGATTTGATCTGGTCTCTTTCTCCTGTCTGTTTCTCAAGCAAGCACAATTTTCAGTATCATATATTGTTCATTGCCCACAGCCTCACCTCAAACCACCAAAACCAGAAAAAAGAAATGAAGAAAGAAAGAAAGAAAAGAACAGTACTCTCCACTCTTTCTCCCCCCAAAAAAGAAGGTCCTACCTGAACATATTGGAATTGAGTAAATTTATGAGATAATATAAGGGTGCTAACTGAAATATTGGAGTTAAGGAATAAATTTATGAGATCTAATTGCATGAGATAATATAAAGGTGCTGCCTGTTTCTCTTTTCATCTTCTGTGGAATTATGTAGACTTTATGCTGGATTAATTGGGCACGTGGACTGCATTTTCAAATGAAACGTATAAATGGTCTGGTGAGTTGGAGTGTTGCATCATAAACAAGTTCTTGCACTGGGTTTTAAGGTCTTTTTGATGTGTTTGATAGTTCGTTGTTCTTTCTGAATTCCGATTGGTTCCCTTTGGTGTGTATTGGGGAGTGCCATGGGGATCCTTCCTGCTGTAGTTTTTGGGATTTGATTTGTTAGTTTGGTTCCCATTGCTTGATGATGCTATGTTTTCTATTTTTGGTTATCTGTATTGGTACCTGTTTCTGCCACATGGCATGTATATCTGCCCTATATCTCTTTCATTATGTTAGTGCATATGCTTTTTTTTCGTGTGTAATGATCTTATCTAATTCAGTAAAAGAACATGGCAGAAATTTGTTCATGCTAGGGTTGCCTTTCTTACATTTTAACTCCAATGCAGGATGTCAGAACAACCTTTTAGACCCCGAGAGCTTCTCCTTGAGAAGCAAAAATATTTCCAAAACATCCATAGGCACACATATCTGAAAGGACCTTATGACAAGATCACTTCTGTCGCCATTCCTTTAGCTTTGGCAGCCAGTTCATTGTATCTTATTGTGAGTTTATTTTACATTATAAACTCCCAATGATTTTCAATCTCTGCCATTGTAGATAGATAACCGTCATGTGTCCTTTGTTTAACTTCCTTACACGATTCATTTTCAGGGTCGGGGAATTTACAATATGTCCCATGGGATAGGAAAGAAGGAATGAGGAGGCTGATGGGCTACATGTTTTCTGTTTTCTGCTTATATTTTAAAGGACGTTGTTTGTTTTCTGCTACATTTTACAGGCTACTAAGTTTTTTTTGTTTAGTGCCTCCAATAATTGCGTAGTTGCAGACACGTAGCTACCAATGGAAGCTGACACTGCAATGTCGATGGTTGCATTTTCTGAATCGTTAATAATTCATCTTTGAAGATTAAATGTGTCAGTTTTTTCTCATTGATAAACTATGCGAGACAAGTCTTTTGTTTTCTCTACTTTGTGTGCCTATAAAGTGTCAATTTCTTGGCTTGAAGGCATGGAAATACGAGTATAACTAAGCTTTTCTCTTGATTTTCACATCTTCAAGAAAACAAGTAGGACAAGAAAAGCTAAATTATATTTGTGTCTGTTTGATGATTTTTTTAATTTGGTACATTATGTTTCGATGATTTATAATGATAAATTAAAAAATATATATATATGAGGGAGGGGCCGATCTACTAGACAAAAAAAGAACCATAATAATAACTTTATAACCAAGCGAGTAGCCTAGCTCCCAGTAGTTCCCAAATAGGGATGGTATTTTATTTGGTGTTTTGGTGTGTTGTTTTGGTATCAGATCGGAAAATAATATTAAAAATAATATCAATTGAGAGTTGGAATTTTTTAAAATTAGCAATTAGGTATCCCGAGCTGACGGATCACTGGAAATGTAAATTGGGATGATAGAAAGCCACATCATCCTCACAAGTCGGTTTCTTTTTCTTTCCCTTCCTCTTTCTCTTATCACCCTTATCACTCATCAAAACACCACTACCACCACCTTCTTTAACACCACCATAATCGGCATCTTTTCTCAAAAAATTGCAATGTTCTCAGAAAATTGATTTGCAAATTCATTTTATCTACTCTACATAATGACATCACAACAACACAACAAGGAAATAATAGACCATATGACTAAATACAATCTTGCTTGATAATAATAATAGACCATCTCGCACTCTTAGAACAATCCCGATGTAGTCGAAAGGCCATAGGTTTCTCATTAGAAGATTACAAGTGTATATATATATATATATATAAAATTGAAAACCAACAGCTACCGTTAGCCAAATTCTGCACCGGTCACTGGAGCCCGTGCAAGGAGGCGATGCACATTGAGATAGGCCCAATGCACTGCTCGCCGCCTGCGGCTCACGGAGCTTGGCGGTCCAACTACAACCATGGCAGACTGTATTCTTTGACTATTTCAAATCTTTTTCAATTTTTTGCATTTAATTAAATCATTTTTTAATTGAAATTAGCCCATAAAAATTTTATAAAATAATCAAAGTAATTTTGAAAAATTTGTAGCAGTATTAATATTAGTTTTTGTCAAAATATCAAATTTTCAGCACATGAATTAATTTGAAATTAATCCAGTAATTAATATATTGTTTTTACACCTTAAGGGATAGGAATGAAAGTGGTACGAATATTTGGGATACCCGCTTCGATCTGCTTAAAGAGGATATGAGTAGGGATGAAATAAGACATAAATAGTTATAAATGAGTTTGAGATAGGTACGGATAATAAAATTACTATCTGTAATGGATACGACTAGAGTACAAGTATAGATCTTTGGATACCCGCTATCCGCTATTGGATATCCACGAGTATCTTATCTACTATTAATAAAAATTATATTTTAAATAAGTTCGGATTTGAATAGTTAAAATTTGTGAATACTCTACTTGTGTGAGGGTATTTTAAACGGATTTTAGAAAGTACAGATAGTAAAAATTTAAACGGGTTGGATGCGGGTGCTTGAATGGATATCTAAACGGGTTTTAAATAGATACGAGTAGCTTAAATTTTGCGGGTACTCGCCCACTTCCATCCCTAGATATAAGTTGTTATAAATAAGTTAGGAATTAATATGGATAGTGAAATTACTATCATAACAGATGTAGATAGTGTCCCATAATAGATACAGGTAGGTAGGTACGTGTGTAGATCTTTGGATACCAACTAACTATTAATCACTATATTAAATGGATTCGGTAGTAGATACCCACGAGATATTCATTATTAGTAAAAAAAGTATTTTAAATAGGTTCGAATTTGAATAGTTTAAGATTCGTGAGTACCCAACTCATTTAAGAGGTTCTTTAAACGAGTTTTGGATGGATACGAGTAATAAAAATTTAAACGAATTTAAATACGGATACTTAAATGAGTATTTGAATGAGTTTAAAATGGATATGTTTAAATCGATACCGTAGTGGGTACCCCATTTCATCGCTTTACAGGGGGTATATTGAATTAAGATTCTGTTAGATTTTAAAAAATTTTGAAATATTTGAGTTGGAAGATGAATTTGTAAATGGATCCTTCTAAATCAGCAATTTGTTGAATACCATGAAATTTCGATTTTTTAAAAGTCATAATTAAATACCATACCGTGAAATTTTAATGGACTCCAAAAAAAAAAAAGTCTTACTATCTAATTATCAGAATCTTAATCTAATACACTCTAATTAATAAGGATTTAATTCTAATAAATTTAATAGCTAAACTATGAATTTTACCGATATTTTTAAATAAAATACAATTACTCAAAGAAAATTCAACCAACAAAATTAATTATAGTTAGTAAATTTTTTTCTTTTGAAATTGGAGAGGAGATTTAAACCAGATTTTTTTTAGATTATATATATACTTATCACTGTACCGTATCTTTAACGTGCATAATAGTTAGTAAATTAAATTTATAGTAATGAGGAAAATTTATTTGTTTATTAAAATCTCGTGTAGCTTGTAGTTTTCAAGTTTCAACCAAAAAGGCTGTTGCCTATTCTGGTTTTACATTATCATCAGTCTCCATTCCTCGTCTCCTTACCTCTATTCTCTAACAAAGCGACACGAATTCAATTACTACTCTCTTTCTCTTAATCGCTCTGTTTCCAATTCACACCATCTTAATTGTTCTGGAAATTGCATCCGAGTGTAGTTCAATCACTAAACCCTAATCTGTACGGAAATTTTGTCAATACTATGCCTAAAGTGAGGACAAATCGGGTCAAATATCCAGATGGATGGGAATTGATTGAGCCTACCCTTCGCGAGTTAGATGCCAAAATGAGGGAAGGTTTGGTCTCCTTCCTTTTTCGCACTCTGGTTTTTAATTGATGGAGGTGGTTTTGAATTTGTTAATCTTTTGCTTTTAATTTTTGTTTCCGTAGCTGAAAATGATCCACATGATGGTAAGAGAAAATGTGAAGCTTTATGGCCTATTTTCAAAATTGCCCATCAAAGGAGCCGATACATTTTCGACCTTTATTATAAAAGGAATGAAATTTCTAAAGAGCTTTATGAGTTCTGCTTGGAGCAAGGGTATGGTGATCAGAACCTCATTGCAAAATGGAAAAAGGTTTTCTTCTTCTTCTTCTTCTCTCTCTCTCTTCTAAATTTTGAAGTGATATATTTTGTTGTGCCATTGTCATTTCTCCTTTCACCACCAAGTCAGAATATCTTTGATGTAGACTATTTTAGTTTTATACCGTCAAAATGGATTAGGTGGTTAGATGGTTAGTTCCATGAACATACTAATCTTTTTTGCATCTTGTTGTTCCTAACCAGCCACTCATTTTTGGCTCAATCAGTTGTTATTATTATGGTGATATTTATTTTGTGAAATTTTGATTAGCTTGACCATTTGTCATTTTCCTTCTAGCCAGAATGACTAATCGACCAATCTTGGGGCAAATGATATTTCTTCGTTCCGTTTATTTATTTCTGTTTTACTCTTTTATGTAGGAAACAAGTCTCAGTTTTTCACTTCAAACTGAAGTTTTGAATTCAATGATGATATTGGATTGTTTGAAATTGCTTTTGCTTTGCGGATTTTGTGAATTTGGTAGTGGATAGAAGCAGAGCATGTTTGGTTTCTGTGACTTTATAATAATTTTTCATTATCTGTTTGTCTGAATTGCAGCCAGGATATGAGCGACTCTGCTGCCTACGCTGCATACAGTCAAGGGATCACAACTATGGCACAACTTGTGTATGCAGGGTTCCCAAGAATCTAAGAGAGGAGAAGGTTGTTGAGTGCGTTCATTGTGGCTGTGGGGGCTGTGCAAGTGGGGATTGATAGTTTAGAATCCTCTGTTTACATTACAAGTTTGCTCTTATCTTAAACATATGTTGCAGTTGATTTTAGGATATGACTATCATGAATCGTGCTTTGTGTATCACGGCCTAACTATTTGACTGAAACTGAGAATGGATGAAGTCTGGTAGAGTTGACTAAAGTTTTTTTTTGCCTCTTGTCAAACTTTTTCTTCATTAATATTGACCTTAACTCTCGCCATAGTTGGGTATTCTGCAGGCCTGACCAAGTCAGGAATTATGCCCAACTATTAAGTGGACCTAGTGTCCTGTAAATTTATTTGCATTATAGAACGGCTACTTGAGGGATACTTTAACTACAGGAGGTTATGCTTGATTCACATTATTTGACCTCTATTTGTTTGAAAAAAAAAAATCTCTTGAACAGTTCGGCTTTCAATGTGATGTTTATATGCTTTATTGGTTCTCTACACCTCAGTATTACTGTTTTGAGTGTGGTTTGTTTAGTACAATACAGTATATCTACAAATTTTTGTCCTCTGGTTACTCAAGTTTTGGACAAGGTCAAACCTTCTTTTTCTGATAAATTCTGGGATGGGGATAGATTATGATTGGCTTTTAGGAATATGATATGGTTTGGGCATAGATTATGGTTGGAAATTAATTGGCTTTTAGGAGTATGAAGTTGAACTAGGGTTTGGCTAACTTATCTTGCTTACTTCAAACTGAGACAATGACAGCAGTCAGCAGTTAAGGAATATTACCTGCATCTTGGAAGATTTCTTTTGATTGTATAACTAAGCGCTTGCCTAAAAATAATTACTTTGGAGGTAAAATTCAAGACTTCTATCAGCCAGTAAGAATTATTTTAGATCGTGTCAACCAAAATCTATTTTGTTAGGTCAAAATTATATTACATTACAATCCATGTAGTTTGTAAATTACAATTAATCCGATCCTGTTTTTTAAAAAATAGATTAAAATTTTCTTATAGTTTACTTCCGTTAGATTATAAGGTCCTTCTGTCTAATATTTGCACATTTTCTGTTAAGTACTTTATGAAACGATGAAAATACTTATTTTATTTTAAAAAACACAAGGAATGACTAATTGTGTTTTTCAAATCATAGAGATCGCACTGTAATTTTCTCTTATTTGATCTTTGTATTTTTTTTTTGTTAACTTTACGGCAAATATGCAAAAATTAGATCGAAGGATCTAATAGTATAACGGAAGTAACATATAGGAAAAAATTAATATATCTTATTTGATCTTTGTGTTTTTTTTGTTAACTTTACAGCAAATATACAAAAATTAGATTGAAGGATCTAATAGTATAACGAAAGTAACATATAGGAAAAAATTAATATATTTTTAAAAAAATAAAGACAGATTATTTGTATTTCGTAAAGTATAGGGATCATAGAGTAAGTTTTTCTTATAAGTATAACAATGGTTTGGTGGACTTGCATTAGAAAATTAAATGGGAAAAAGTTTGAGTCCAAGTCAAAAAAAAAAAAAAAAGGTTGTATAAGTGGACAATGAAAGCACTAACCAAATAAAAAAGACCATCATGCAATCAGTCGGTTCGGTTCTAAAATTGAAAATTGAACCACACCTTTTTTTTTTTTTGACCCGAATTGAAAGAGAACTACATAAAGAATTCGGTTGGTTAAGCAGACCAAAAATTAAAAAATGAAGTTGCTTAAAATCATAAATTAAACCAAAGGGATCAATTTAAATATGAAATATTAAATTAGATTGGTTAACTTCAATATTTTGATTTTAACCATTATGTGCTTACCCCATTAAAACTTATTTTCTTTTTCTGGTGGGTTTTATGATGGGGTTCTAACTCCCAACTTTGGGTAGTCCATTAGATTGTTGACATTTATGCAATATATATATATATATTTTACTTGCACGAGGTATCCAGCTCGTGTCCGTTTAACTGTTCGTGACTTGGAATATAATGAAAATAAAATAATTATTTACAGCCATTTTTCCCCCTAATTACGAAGGCAAGTCATCGAAGCACTATCATCGATCCACGTTGGTATTGAATATTAATACATACAAAATACGAAAATATGTAATAAAATTTATATATTTATTCTGTATATAATATTGGTAGACTTTATTTATATTCTTCATTTATGAAAAAACAAAGAGCAATGAGTTTTTTAAAGTATAACTACAGAGGTGAACAAATAAATATAAAAATATAAAACTTTTTTCTTTTTTTTCAATTTCTATTATTATATTTTAACTACATAGCTAAATATATTCTTAGAAATAAATAAAATGTTCATTCTTATATTGGCCATACAAAAGATTTTCTAGTCTTTGTTGTCTTCTCCTTCTTTTTTTTTTTTTTTTTTT
The DNA here is from genome assembly GCF_041381405.1 of Jatropha curcas. Taxonomy (NCBI): domain Eukaryota; kingdom Viridiplantae; phylum Streptophyta; class Magnoliopsida; order Malpighiales; family Euphorbiaceae; genus Jatropha; species Jatropha curcas. Next base: position 7,372,250 of record NC_143151.1, on the reverse strand, counting down.
TTTTTTTTTTTTTTTTAATTATTATCCATTTTAGTGCTCTTTTGGAGAAAAAAAAAAAAAAAAGAAAAGGGAAACATGCAAGAACAGGTTGGTTTTACTTTCATGGTCGACATGGTTGTTGTGGACTTGTGACACTAGCAAAGTCTTTAGTTCTTCTTCAAAGTCTATCTCTCTATATATAATATAAGTCTGCTCAAACTTACCAGAAAAATGGCAAAAAGCGTCTTTAGTCTTTCATTCCATTTTTCTACCAAACCAACTTTGTTAGGCTTTCTCCAATCCAAAGCATAAGAGGCTTACCTTCAACTTTTACACACCCCTTTCAGATTCTTTCCACACCTTTCTCCCTTTCTTTTAAATTATCATTGATTCTAATTCATTTTTTATTCAAAATCTTTAAATCTTTACTACTGCAATCATTTTAATGCTATTATTTAGCTCAATGGTACCGAAGCTATATGCAAGAATGTGAGGTTCCATAGATGCTTGAAGTACTGAAACTAAAAGGTTAAGCTTCTTGCTGGAATCTTGATATTAAGTTGTTGAAAGATGGGGGCAGCCTTGGCGGGAGATGATTTGATAAGGCAAATGAGTAGTAGGACATGGCAGCGGTCCATGAGTATAAAACAAATGTGGAATGAACCTGATGTGTTCCACAAAGACTCACGGTGGTCAGTGGCAGTGGATGATGAGGAGGAGCTCCGGTGGGCGGCCATAGAGAGGTTGCCAACTTATGATAGGCTAAGGAAAGGAATGCTTACTCAGACTATGAGTAATGGCAGAATGGTGCAAAATGAAGTTGACATGAGAAAAATTGGAAGTGAAGATAAGAAGAAATTGATGGATAGTATACTTAAGGTTGTTGAAGAAGATAATGAGAAGTTCTTGAGGAGGCTTAGGAACAGAACTGACAGGTTAGTTTTTGTTTCTCTTGAACCTGTCCATTTGGTGTCTGTTTCTTTTGACTAAGTGCTTAAAGTGCTCTATTCTTGGAAATCTGAAGAACCAGAAAAATTAAACTTTACAGTACAATTTTGTGAGCAATAAAGGTCAGGATTTGGATAAGAAAAGGATATTAACAATTTAGTTTTGTTGGAACAGAGTAGGAATTGAGATTCCAACAATTGAAGTCAGAATTCAGAATTTCTCAGTTGAGGGAGATGCATATGTTGGGACCAGAGCACTTCCAACTCTGCTAAATTCCACTTTGAATGCAATTCAGGTATGATTTTCATTTTCTTTGTGATATCACTTTTTCCATTTCAAAAAAATATGTTGAATTTACACAAGCTTTATGAGAGAAAAGAGAAAGTAGTATGGAGCTAAATTCTAACATCTCTTATATATGAGCACAATTTGTACTGCATGAGAAGGTCTTGGTTTTTTACTCAGTTTATTTGTTGAATGAGAATAGGGAAGTCTTGGAATGATTGGGCTTTCTCCATCAAAGAAAAGGACATTCAAGATACTACAAGATGTTAATGGAATAATAAGACCATCAAGGTACGTTCAAGGATTAACACAGAAAAATGGTACTGGAGTTGTTTCCAAGATTAAAAGGTCTTGAGTTTGAAAGCCAAATTAATAATTAAAAATGAAATTTAAAACAAGCAAGGAATTTTTAGGACTCCTTTCATATATCTCATGCATTGTTGATCACTTTCAGGATGACATTGCTGCTCGGGCCTCCTAGCTCAGGAAAAACAACATTACTAAAAGCACTTGCAGGAAAACTTGATGTTGATCTAAGGGTTTGTTTATCTCCCCGTATTCTAAGTATTTTTATAAGTTACAAATTTTTTTGAGATTTTTATTTCATGTATTTTTGATTGGGCAATCAACAGGTAACAGGGAAAGTCACCTACTGTGGTCATGAACTTTCAGAATTTGTACCTCAAAGAACCTGTGCTTACATTGGCCAGCGTGACCTTCACTATGGTGAAATGACTGTTCGTGAGACACTTGATTTCTCGGGCCGTTGCTTGGGAGTAGGAACCAGGTATGACCTGCTGTCGGAGCTATCAAGAAGGGAAAAAGACGCAGGTATCAAGCCAGATCCTGAAATTGATGCGTTCATGAAAGCCACTTCTGTGCCTGGCCAAGAGACCAGTTTGATTACAGACTATGTTCTAAAGGTTTGTTTAATTTATTTCACATATGTTTCTTTATTCACTCCTTTGATTATGAGGCTCAATGGTGTGTTTCTCTAAAAAGATACTTGGATTGGATATTTGTGCTGATATCATGGTGGGAGATGACATGAGAAGAGGTATCTCTGGTGGGCAAAAGAAGCGTGTCACAACCGGTACGTGTTAATATGTTAATTGTGGATCAATATTCACTATTTCCAATCAGACTTTCACATTATGATAGAAGCATCTTGTAATGAATGTAGGAGAAATGTTGGTAGGACCAGCAAAAGCATTTTTCATGGATGAAATATCTACAGGGTTGGATAGTTCCACCACTTTCCAAATTGTCAAGTTCATGAGACAAATGGTTCATATAATGGATGTTACTATGGTCATTTCTCTCTTGCAGCCTGCACCTGAGACATTTGATCTCTTCGATGATGTTATTCTACTTTCAGAAGGTCAGATTGTGTATCAAGGTCCTAAGGAGAATATACTTGATTTCTTTCGATATGTGGGCTTTAAATGTCCAGAAAGGAAGGGTATTGCTGACTTCCTGCAAGAAGTAACTTCCAAGAAGGATCAAGAACAGTATTGGTTCAGAAAAAATCAACCTTACAGATACATATCAGTACCAGAGTTTGTTCAAGCCTTCAATTCCTTTCATGTTGGCCAAATGCTCTTGGCAGATCTCAGAGTTCCATTTGATAAATATAGAACCCATCCTGCTGCTTTAGTAAAAGAAAAGTATGGCATTTCCAATTGGGAACTTTTCAAGGCATGCTTTGCAAGGGAAGTGCTGCTAATGAAGCGCAACTCTTTTGTTTTCATATTTAAAACTATCCAGATAACAATCATGGCCACAATTGCATTGACAGTATTCTTAAGAACAGAGATGAAAGCTGGTGAAAGAAGAGATGCAGGGAAATTTTGGGGAGCACTGTTTTTTAGTCTTACTAATGTCATGTTTAATGGGATGGCAGAACTTGCAATGACTATTTTCAGGCTTCCTGTTTTCTACAAGCAGAGGGATTTCTTATTCTATCCAGCATGGGCTTTTGGCTTGCCAATTTGGCTCCTCAGAATTCCCGTCTCACTATTAGAATCTGGGATTTGGATTATCCTCACATATTACACAATTGGCTTTGCCCCTGATGCCAGTAGGTAAGTGGTAATTTATTGGTTTTATAAGGATGCTTAGTACTTTGTGATCTTTGACATTTGGTAATTTGAAAACCATTTTGTTGAAACATGTTCAGATTCTTCAAACAGTTTTTGGCTTTAGTTGGCATACATCAAATGGCCCTCTCCCTTTTCCGTATGATAGCAGCTCTTGGAAGAACTGAAGTAGTTGCAAATACACTTGGTTCCTTTACCTTGCTGTTGGTTTTTGTTCTTGGAGGCTATGTTATTTCAAGAAGTAATAAATCTTTTTCCTTGCCCTTTACTTTAATGAGATTTCATATGGTCCATACCAAACTAAAGCTTAATCCTTTTTGGTTGCAGATGATATTGCATCATGGATGATATGGGGTTACTATATTTCTCCGATGATGTATGGGCAGAATGCCATTGCGATCAATGAGTTTCTTGACAGCAGATGGAGTACTGTAAGTTCAATTCATTGGAAAAAAACCCCTCTTCAATATCACTTTCACTCATATTCTCACCATAAAGGAAAAACATATATTTGTATAAAGTTTGTAACATGAATCTTTCTGTTCACAGCCTACTGGCGACCCTATTGAACCCACAGTTGGAATTTCCCTTCTTAGGGAAAGAGGCCTGTTCACAACTGAAAATGCATTTTGGATTTGTGTTGTGGCACTTTTTGCGTTTTCTCTTCTTTTCAATCTCCTCTTCATCTTGGCATTAACATATTTAAGTCGTAAGTTTACTTATTTGTCTGCTTTGTTGATTCTATGGCAAGGAAATCTGTTTTCTGACCTTTCTGGTTTTCCCCAAAACTTCAGCTTTTGGTGATAATAAGGCTGCAATTATTGATGATGACTCCAACAAAAATTTCAAGCAGCAGCTGGCATCCAATCCAGAAGGTTAGTAGTTGTTACATTTCTGCTTCTTGAGATGTCAACTTGGTTAGTGCACTGACATACACTATAAAATGAAGGAGATGTGCATTTTGTTATTAATAGTAAACTGAAACTTAATTTAATTCCAAGATATGAAATGAAGGAGATGCAGAGAAAGATCTAAGCTAAGACAATTGGAACAATAATTCCTCCTTTTCTATTTTCAGTTTCTTTTTGCACTATCTTAACGGTGGCCATACTTCAAACTCTTGATCTTTTCTAGTGAAAAAGACAAGATAATTCATTTCATTTTTTGTTAACTGCAAAAGATTTGGCTTGTTCATCTTATGTTAACTCCTCAAATTGCAGGAATTAATATGGTAGTGAGAAATGCTCAAAGGGTTATCAACCCAGATGGTAGTATCAAAAAATTGAAAAAGGGAATGGTTTTGCCTTTTCAACCCCTTGCACTTGCTTTTAACCATGTCAACTACTATGTGGATATGCCTGTGGTAAACCGTTTTTCTTTAAGGCTTTTCGTTTCAATTCCAAAGAAGAATAAGATTAGATATTTCTATATATGCACTTGAATTTTCTCATGATAATCTTCTGGATTTCTCAGGAAATGAAGAGTAAAGGGGTTGAAGAGAGCAGATTGCAGCTGCTGCGAGATGTTAGTGGTGCCTTTAGGCCTGGTATTCTAACAGCATTGGTGGGTGTAAGTGGTGCTGGAAAGACCACCCTAATGGATGTCTTAGCGGGAAGGAAGACAGGTGGATACATAGAAGGGAGCATAAGCATTTCTGGTTACCCGAAGAACCAAGCAACATTTGCAAGAGTCGGTGGCTATTGCGAACAGAATGATATCCATTCGCCATACGTTACTGTGTATGAATCTCTCTTGTACTCTGCCTGGCTTCGCCTTGCTGCAGATGTAACTGATGCAAGAAGAAAGGCAAGTTACTTGAACAATTAAATTTATTTTTTGTGAAATTTTAAATCAAAGAGATGTACAACATGGGTAATATATAGAGTTTACTGAACTTCTCTTCTTTTATGTAGATGTTTGTCGAGGAAGTTATGGAGTTGGTAGAACTTACACCCTTAAAGAATGCTTTAGTTGGTCTTCCAGGAGTAGATGGTCTTTCAACTGAGCAGAGGAAGAGGTTGACTATAGCAGTAGAGTTGGTTGCTAATCCATCAATTATCTTTTTGGATGAACCCACATCAGGTCTTGATGCTAGAGCTGCAGCAATTGTTATGCGTACAGTGAGGAATACAGTTGATACAGGACGAACTGTCGTTTGTACAATTCACCAACCAAGCATTGATATCTTTGAAGCTTTTGATGAAGTCTGTTTCAGCTCCAAACATGTTAGCCCTCTATATTTTTCATTTCAATTCTAACAAACATTTATTAATTATGGCAGCTCTTAGTGATGAAACGAGGAGGACAAATGATATATGCTGGACCTATTGGTCGCAATTCTCACAAGCTTGTGGAGTACTTTGAAGTGAGTCTTTCCTTATATTTTTCTGCATTTTGTTTTGCAAATCTGAATTAACTAACAACTATCTTTTTTTGCAGGTTGTTCCAGGAGTTCCCAAGATCAAAGACGGTTACAATCCTGCTACCTGGATGTTAGAAGTGAGCTCTACTGCAGTAGAGGCTCAACTTGATGTTGACTTTGCAGAAATTTATGTTACCTCAGATCTTTATAGGTAACTAATGTGCAAAAATATTATCATTCTCTGATTGTCAATACTATTATTTTGCATATATTTTCTCCTCATTTGTTTCACTCTTTTTCAGGAGAAATCAGGAGCTTATCAAAGAACTTAGCACTCCTCAACCAGGTTCAAGTGATCTATATTTTCCCACCCAATATTCCCAGAGCTTTATAACTCAATGCAAAGCTTGTTTCTGGAAACAACACTTGTCGTATTGGAGGAATTCGAGATATAATGCAATTCGCTTCTTCATGACAATTATGATTGGAATCATGTTTGGTGTCATCTTCTGGAACAAAGGAGGCCATATGTAAGTCTGCGAGTTCTATTTTTCTTTCCACTTTCTGATTATGCTTTTAATTAACTTGCTGTATCTTTACTGTTAACAGAGAAACACAACAGGAACTGACAAATCTGCTTGGAGCTACCTATGCTGCTATTCTCTTCCTTGGAGCTAGCAATGCCTCCGCCGTGCAATCTGTTGTGGCCGTAGAGAGAACAGTCTTCTACCGCGAAAGGGCAGCAGGGATGTATTCAGAGTTGCCTTATGCATTTGCTCAGGTAAGAAATTGGAGATTAATCCTTTCTTAGAACGGTAGATTTTATGGGTCTTGTGGGTTTAGTATTGACCAGAACTTTTGTGCTGCAGGTGGCTATAGAGACAATTTATGTTGCAATTCAAACCTTTATTTATAGTCTTCTTTTATACTCAATGATTGGGTATGAGTGGGAGCTGGACAAATTCTTGTATTTTTACTACTTCATCCTCATGTGTTTCACTTACTTCTCAATGTATGGAATGATGGTTGTTGCCCTAACTCCTGGTCATCAAATTGCTGCAATTGTTATGTCCTTCTTTCTAAGCTTCTGGAATTTGTTCTCCGGTTTCCTCATCCCTAGGCCGGTAAGTCATTTTGAATATAACTCAAAAAATATCAAGTGAAAACTATAACTTTTAGGCTTAAATTAGTTTTTATTATTGCCTCTTACAACAGTTTCTTCATTCATTGCAGCTTATCCCTGTATGGTGGAGATGGTACTATTGGGGTTCTCCGGTAGCTTGGACAATTTACGGCATTTTCGCATCTCAATTTGGCGACAAGAAAGCTCTCCTTAGCATTCCTGAAACACCACCAGTAGCAGTGGATGTATTCCTCAAGAATAGTTTGGGTTATGACCATGATTTCCTTGTACCTGTAGTGCTTGCCCATGTTGGTTGGGTTCTCCTCTTCTTCCTCGTTTTTGCCTATGGTATCAAGTTCCTTAACTTCCAAAGAAGATGAGAACGCTTTGTAGAATCTGAAGATGGGAGAATTATAGTACGGTCCTTTAGTTTTCGAAATACAACTGGTCTGTCTGTGCCTTTTAAAAAAATAGACTAAAATTTCTTTAGTCTACTTTTATCAGACTATGAGTTCCTTCCATCTAATTTTTGCATCCTTTCCGTTAAATACCTTATGAAATGATAAAAATATCCATTTTATTTTAAAAAACACAAGGACAAATTAGTTGTATTTTTCAAATCATAGAGACTATACTGTAATCTTTCCGATATAATATTTTAGTATCTCTCCTTATATTTTTCCTTTGACCCCTGTGTTTTCTTGCTGATTTAATGGAAAAGATACAAAAATTGAACAAACAGACTTAGTAGTGTAACATAAGCAAAATATAAGATAGAGACGGACTAGTTGTATTTCGCAAACCACATGGATCATTCTGTAAGTTTCCCTTTGAAAATTTATAGGCAGAACAACAGAAGGCATAATATTATATATCAAGGAAAAACAGACAAATATCTCTCTCTCTACAATTTTTATTATTCAAGAAAATAGTGCATAATCAATTGTGGGAAAATGCAGAAATTTAGTAAGAGCTTGGCTGTGTAGTATTACAGTTCAGTAACAAAAAGGTCCATTTGGAAAATATTTATTTATTTTTTCACCTCTTTTTCATCATGTAAAATTATTTTTTTATCCTCACACTGTCACACTCACAAATCATATCCTTCTACAGTACTTCTACTACTTTCCACCACATTGTATCTGTATTTTGTCCTGTGTTTATGTCCTTGCCTCGTAACTAATCAGTTTACATCAATAGATTAAGTAATCTAATTTTAAAGGATTCAATAGTTCTTCACACAACAGCTTGAAAACCAAACCATTTCACATACATGGCAAGGTATCTGAGAAAGAAGTTTCTGCTCATTTCATTTCTAAAATAAATTTAAAAAAAAAAAAAAAAAGCAAAATTGATGAGAAAAAGTCAGAAAGATGTATCATCTCATCAGTTAACCTGCTATACACAAACAGATCCTGACTCCCTCCTTGATAAAAGACCAAGGGAAGCACTTTGAAAGGAAAAAACACAACCTTTTGTCTACAAAAGAAAACCAGATCAACTATATCTCTGATTCTATACTGAGCAGAAGCTAAGAAGATAAACTTACCTGTGCAAACTACTTGCTATCTGAAATATAGACAGTATCCAACTTCTCATTTAGTATTGAAAGTGGCATTTGCAATAGCCTCAATCTCCTTCTTGCTCTTCACCACACACCGCTTCTTGATCTCAAAATCAAGCTTATCCAGGTCACTTGCAATGCCCAAATAGCCATATATAACACTTTCTACCTTATCTGCCAGCGTCCTTCGAGTGTCCTCACCATTGTTTTTGCAGCCTTTAGAAATTGTTTGCTCAAACTCAGCCCTCCCGCGTTTCTTCTCACCAAAATGCCCGTGAAGCCTTTCTGCTGCTTGTAACCCAGAAAAAGTGCCACTGAAGCTCACCACCATAGTACTCTGATTTGCAGCCTTCCCACGACAGAGATTGGTCATCCGTTGCTCACATCCCATACCTGCAATTATCATTGCAAAGGAAATACGAGAAGAGAAAACAAGAAAAAAAAAAATGCATCACATAAAAGGAAGATGCTACACAACATAGTCGACAAATGCCTTACAAATTGTTTTTGGGGTCGGCCACAAGACCAAGCTTGCTGTAAAGGGCAGAAGTGCATCAAGTCAATTCTGAAGCAAGCCATTCATGTGAAACCTGCCAAATGACAAGTCCACTGGCTCTGCATAGAAATCCTGAGTACACATTCTCCTTCAAATTCTTATATGAGTGAAAGAATCACAAGAAAACGATTTTCAAGAACAAAAATAGAACATTTCCTTTTATTAATTAGATTATGACAGGGGTTCTAACCCACAAACACAGCTTTTGGGGACAATGTCACTACCATTGATCTCATTGGTACAAACACAGATAACTTAAGAAGACATGAAATTAACCAAATTGGGGAGAATTGGGAAACCATTATGATATCATTACAATGAAGAACAATAAGATCTCAAAAATGACTAATGATTTGAAATCATAAGAGGTGTTGCAAAATTGGAAATAAAGTTTGTCAATTACAAGTAAAACAGCATGACTTTGAAGAAAACATTTTCCTACTTGGACTGTGGGAGAAGATGAAAATGATTTTGTGATCCATCAGTAACGGAGTTTTAGAATCAGGATGTCAATCAGTAACGGAGTTTTAGAATCAGGATGTTATCAGAGTGTTATAAAAGTTTACTTACCTCTAAGAATATCCTTCAGCCCTTCAATACTTACAATCATACGTTCATTTAGATTATGATTTGTTATGGAACTGTTGTGGATGATAACAACTGGAGGCCAGATGATAAGGTCCTCCTTCAATGATGAGGCTTCGGATTCAGGCAATATCTGCCGAACCCATTGACCATTTAGAACTTTTGTGTTTTTCCATCCCATCAACACACAAAGTGCTTTATGAAGACCTAAGTGCTCTGACCTGGATCCAATTTTACAAGACATGAAGGCATGCTGTGCCAGGCTTAATGTGTCCACAAATTCCTTGGAGCCACTAATAAGACATGCATAAAGTTGAACAATCAATGATAAAGATCATTGAAACCAATATGAACAGCAAACACAAATTATAAACATACAAATTATAAAAGCATTACTTAAGCTTAACGAATCATTTATAAATATGTAATGATTCAATACAAATTATACACACATTTATGAGTCACAGATTGAAAAAAATCTTTCCACATAGCAAGAACCTTTATGTAAGCCAGAAGGTACTTTGGCTAGCATATCAAGGTTTAAGATCAAAGGAAAATAGTAAAATGAGAAATAAAGAGAGCTCAAAGACTAATAGTTGTCAAATCGTCAAGGCACCACATCTAGGCAACAAATACAAAACATTCAAACAACCAGAAAGCATGACGCTCTACAGGATTAATTTCTCCCTATGTGTGTGCTGAAAGGCACCTATAACTGCTGTATCTCTTGTCAACCTCCCATGTTAACAATAAAACTGAATGGAGCTTTATTCTAATTATTATTAGGATATGAAGAAATACGGAAATAAGACTCTGTAACCACTACTAAGCATCAACTATGAAACAACTTCTCAAGAAAATTGTTTTCTTTAAAACCTAGATTTCCAAATGAATGTTTAAAACTACTCCATGAAACCCATGTAGTTACAACAATAACTTGTACTGAAAAAAAAAAAAAAAAGCACTACAGGTCGAAATACTATAGGTCTAAATAAAAGAGAAACAACGATGAGCAATGCACAAAAAAGTTTTTTTCCTTTTTCTAACAAATGATTCTTGAAGAATACCATTGTTTAGTATAGGTTCCACATCCAAAAAGTTTCAGGCATAATATACATCTCTTGGTGCCTTTTTATTCAAACAAATAATAGGCACAATAGTCTGATCCACATACTATCATCACACCCTCTATTATTGATGCAACTTTCAACTCTGGTGTCACAAAGCGAATACTTTCACTCGGAATTTCATCCTTTGAATAGTAAAGGAAAGAAAGAAAACAACTGTTATGGTTAAAGTTAGCATTGGCAAATAGAACGTAGATTCAGGACCAATCCTTTCACACTTTAAAATGTCATGGATAAGATTCGTTCCTTTCCAAAATTTATCTCCTCAACACAGTACACTATTCATGATTCCCAAAACCACAAATTGCAACATCCTGCAATTCCCACTACAATGACAATTGTCAGTAGTGATTACTAATTAAACCTTTTCATGGCTCAGAAATGCAAGAGGAAGAAACTTTGTCCCCTTTCATTGTTCATGATTTTTTTGGTTCTTTATTTGTTGTATGACATATTAATTTGACCATAGCAGATATTGGAAACAAAGGATTCATATAGCCAAACCCAACTAGTTTGGGACTAAGGTTAGTTGTGTTGTTGCACTTGTTATATGACATAAATGGTATAATTTGTAACTCTATTGATTATTTAATATTAATATAAGTAAATCAATATGAACCCAAGTCTTCCCCAACACAAACAAATGAAAGTTCCAGAAACTTTTTTGCATTCTATATCTAGCAGTTGACATAAATCTCAAATGCTCACAGAATTAACAACACTAAGGCTGTGTCGGCAATAACTTTTCAAGTAGTTTTTAGCGTTTTCACTGCTCAAAACACTAAAAGCTATTATTTATAGTATTCAGTAACATAACGTTTCCACTAACTTGTAAAGGTTAAGCTAGCGTTTTGTGAAAAGTTAACTCATGTAACGTTTAGCTTTTAGTGTTTTACCTGAAGCTACTAAAACAGCTAACAACTAAATGCTATTAAAATAGCTAACAGCTGCCAAAACAGCTAATTTTGACGAACATACCCTATATCTGTTGTTCAGTCAAAACAAGTATTAAGAACCATTCCTTCACAAAAACAAGTATTAAGAACCATTCCTTCACAAACCAACTACCAAGATGCATCAAACTATCAACTTATAGAATACTACTTGTTTCAAAATACTAATACTAAGCCTTAATCTCAAACCAGTGTACTACTTGTTTCAAACAATAAAAAGGTTATAATAATAATGATACTTAAGTTTAATTAGAAACTGCAAAAAGAATTGCTTCAGTTTTAGAAATGTAGATGGTAAACCTGCAACAAATGCTGCACTTCAGAGTGCCAGCTCCTCCTTTCTCCAGGTATTTCCTTCTGTTAAATGAATTTTCATTCAAAAGTTTGACAAACTTCAAGAAAGCATTTTGCACAAGCTGCATGAATTCCTCAGTGTCCTCAGGTGGCTCCGTCTTGGCATATCTCTTCTTCTTCACTTCTGACGATATCACTCCTTTAGCATTAATGTTCTGTTCACAATCGTCAAGAATTTTTCGTTTTGGTAATTTAAACCAAGGAAGTTTCTTCTTAACAATCGGAGCTACCCCCAAGCTCTTTCCTACATTTAGAGCAGGCCCTAAACGCTGCTTTACACTTTGAACCGGGCCCAGTCTGTGCTTTAAATCTCTTTTAGAAGACTTAAAAGGTTTGCTTGAATTCCTTTGCTTTGCTAATGTTAAAAATTTAGATGATAAGGAATTTCGAGAGGTGGCGTTTCCATTAATGCCCATTCCGTCGATCATTATTCCATCAATCCCACCTTGGTACTGTCCCCATCCTGAGTTCTCTAACAATGGCGATTGCTTAGTATCTTCATAAGTCCAATCTCCATCCCCATGAGTTGAATAGGGGATTTCCTCAAAGCCATCAAAGGGACTCAAATCATATGATAACATTATTTTTTTATCATCACTGTCTGTTTCCATATCTAAACTACTTTTTCTCCTGAGTTTAATTTCTGATGCCTCCTCAGGATTGAGCAGCCTTTGGGAATAACTACCAGTAGAACACAATTCTTCGTATGATATAGGTAACCTCTCAAAATCATCTCCATAAGAACCATTACCATCACTACCACCGCCCCCGCCACCATGTCTTTCAAAACCGCACCTTGCTACGTACTGTAGATTTTCAGCATTCAACTTCAAACTCCTGGAATCCTTCTCAACTTCACCAAATGAAGTCTCATTTTCTAATAGTACTCTCCTCTCTTTCATCATATTATCCCTTAAATTATAAATATCAGTTTTTCCTTCAAACTTGTCCACAACTAAGTCAAGGAAGCTATTTTCTTTCTCTCCCACTTCAAATTTTCCTAGAGGTGAAGAAGAGGGATATCCACCATCAATAAGCCCATAATTTCTGCTACTACTATCAGTAGCGTCCATCAGGTGGCTAAAGGAAGTTCTTGATGAGCCCCCACCAGGTGCAGGGCCACCACCACTTTCCACTGTGATGGAGATTGGGACCACATTTGAATCACTAAACGCACCAAGATTGTTTCCTTTTTTATTAGCATTTGGGGTTTTTTCATGTCCCAACAAATTGTTCCATTGGAACTTCGTAAAAGTTGACTCTCTTCCCATTCCTGACAAAGATTCATTAAACCCTGACAGTTTTGGCCACTGCCTATCTCTCTCTTCACTATACTCACCTCGTTGAACTAAACCCATCTCAACATACCGGCCCGTTTCGGACCGAACCGGATCATTCGTCCGGTTCAAACACGAAAAACACCGGTTTCCTCCTATTCCTAATTTTTCGCTTTCCGGATTTCTCACGGGAGGTGGAGACCAAGTTCTGTAGTCGCCGCCATACAAATTTTTTTCTTCGATTCTAGAAAACACTCCATACCGATCATCATGTTCGGGCCGAGCCGAACAAAGAGACCGATACGAATGGGGGAGCTGCCAGTTTTCTCGAATTCCAGTGTCTCTACCAGACATCTCGGCTGCGGCGGAGACCCGGGTCTAAACTCGTCATGTAATCGCTCTCTTATTGTTCATTAACGCAAAGAAACAAAAGTAAATGGAAACCCTAGGAATTATCAGTGTCAACGATTTTTAGAGCAAGATTTCAGACCTGCATTGTAGATTGAGGGTCAGGTTAGTGGTTTTCTAGGCAACAATGGCTTTTTCTGATAGTACTTTTAACTGTAGAATATCGGTTTTGATTTTAAGGTTTAAGGGTTTATATTTGCTGTTTGGTCTGTGCCTTTCTTCTTCGTTGTCGATTTCTTTTGAAGGTTTGCATTTTAGTTAGAGAGCGGAGTACAGTTCGGCTTATAAAGAAAGAGGTATGATCAGGTGTGAATATTACCTGTGGACGTGACCATGCGTACATGCCTGATTGGGTATTTCACTAATGGTTAGAGCATATGTTTATTCATTTATTATAAATAAAGTTAATCTTTTTCAAACATGCGTTGCATGTCTTTGTGTTCCGATAATTATTTTTTATTTTTTTTATTTTATATAATATTATTATTTTTAAAATCTAATTTTAATTATCACAACTAAATTTATTATTACTTTTCTAAGTTTTCGATAATAAATTTAATTGATTTAATAATTGATTGTCTTAATAATTGTTTTTATTTACACATATACGTATTTTTTCCGTTATTGTTATTCGTTTTCCTCACTTATTATAAAAAATTTAATTATATGCTCATAAAAGTTAATTTTGTTTTCTAACACGTAATGTTGTTGGTTTTAGAATTTTCTTTTTATCTCGCAACCAAGCAATTTTTTATAGCTATAAAAAATTAAAAATATATTTTCTTACAAAATTTTAATTTTGATATAATTGATTTGTTTATGTTTATCCAATGATGTATACTCTCCTGAGAATAGAAGTGTTCATTAAACCGTTTACACCGCCTAAACCGATTCAAATCAACTCAAATCTATCTAAAATTACGATTTTAAAATATTGATAATTTGATTTGATTTGATTTTATAACATTTAAAAATCGAGTTTTTGGTTCGGTTTATGGTTTTTAAAGTCAAAATCGAACCAAACCATTATATATATATTCAATTCAATTTTTTGAATGGAAATTTCCTTTGTATTCATATTGGATAGTAAGTTATGAGATTAGTCATGTTGGATAATAATTGAACAATAATTTCTTATAATTTATTTTATAAAATATTCAGTTGTTAAAAAGTTATATAAAATTAGATTAATATATTTATATAAATTGTATTTATATAAAACCAGTGTTCTGAGAACTAGGCCGGTCAATGAATCGGTGAAGGTAGGATTCGCTGAACTGCAGAGTTTAACCGGGTTTAATACGGTTCAACCAGATTTTTATATATAATATTTTTAAATATATTTATTAAATAAAATAAAAATATATAGGTTAAAAAACCTTTGATATCAAATAGAAAATAGTTTCAAATTTGACTTTTACAAAAAAAATAATAAATTAATAAATAATTTAAACCAAAAGAATAAAATATGACTAAATTTAATACTAAAAAAAATTAATTAGTTACAATAAATTATATTATTATTTTTCACATGTGTCTTTAAAATTAGGCAATTTAATTATTTTAATTAATATATTAGTACTTGGGGTTTAGAAACAAATAGGTCCAAGAACTAAAATATTAGTAAGAGCCTCAAATTTTAAAAAGGCCCACATTTTATGGGAAAAATCCAGATTTTGAATCGAACCAATTTTTAGCCTGTCCGATCATCGGTTTTAGCGGGTCTGATTCATCGATTTTTAGCCGATTTTTGGCCATTTTCACCAGGTCAATCTAGTTTTATGACCAGCAATTTTTTTATGCAACTCGGACCGGACCACAGTTCGATTCCTAGTTAAATCGGTCGAATTGACCGATCTGGTCCGATTTTCAGAACAATGTGTAAAACTATACTTGTTATAATTTTTAGTAATGAATGTAATTAAATCAAAATTTAAATTCTATATTTATAATTTTCTTAATTATTATTTTACTAAATCTATAATATTTTTATACTATACTAAGAATATAAATAAAAAAATTAATTTAAAAACTTTTAATACCTATTCAAAATCATGTGTATTTTATGACATATTTTTTATTAATTAATTTTTTATATTTAATATAATGTTAATCTTTTTTTTTTGTCTTATTAACTATATGAATGAGGAAGTTTAATTCCTCTAATTTTAAACCGCACAAACCGTCTAACCGAACCAAATAAACCAAACTGCCACTAAAGGTTTGGTTTGATTTGAAATTTTTATGCTTGGTTTCGATTAATTTTTTTCAAACTGTCACTTTAAGTTTGATTCAATTATTATATTCAAACGGACCCAAACCAATCCACGAATAATCCTACCCGATAGTTGAATTTGTTAGTTTTTAAATTTTTACAATAATTAATAAAATAATTGAATTATCTCAATTTTAGAAAAAAAATAACGATAATAGATTAATTTACCTCTTCAATTAAAATAGAAAATAATGGAAGTGGATAGCATCCTATGACAAAACTTACTTATGATATTAGATAATTTAAAATTTAAAATCATTGTTATTGAGAGAACTTATCCTGATGTTGAAACTTCATTCAAGCTGATTTATTGTCCTGTATTTTGTAGAATTCTGGATTTGGAAAATTTGTCAATTCTTTATTGACATCAAAGAAATAAGCAAGGCATTCAATATTCCAATAGCTTATGCTAAATTACCATTTACTTCATAATAATGATCGAAAATGTTAAAGATTGATTTGATATGTAGAAAAATATTTATAAAAGGAATATTCACGAACGAAATTAGTATGTGGAGATATTCGTAAGAAAATAAAAAAAAAATTGAAGAAAATGCTAATTATATGCATAAAGAGATTTATTATATTTTGTAGAGGATGCCTAAAGAGATTTCATGTGAATATATATATTTGTAAATATTCATTGTGTATATTTGCTTCAATAAGGATTAATCCATGGACTTATATGATAATTAAAATTGTGTAATATAATAACCTTTATTTTTTCAAGTAATAAAATTAAAATCTTTCAAAATAATTTTGTCATGCGTAAACTTAGTAGGGGTTTATATAATAACTAAATCATTTCTATTTAGATAGGAAAACTAATAATCAATTAAAATTAAATTATCTTTATTTTTTCAATCAGTATACTCCCTCCATTCTATTTAGATATGAAAAGTTTCGATTTTGGGTGTTTTATTTGGATAGAAAAAATTATCTCATTTGGTAATTTTGGAACCAATGCCAATTTAAAAAGACTGTTTTACCCTTATTTAGTTTACGAAAAAAGCTTTAATAATGAGAGAATAACAAGATAGCGGCGGACAAAGACTTGTAAGTGCATTTAGTTAGATTATTTGACCAAAAATCATCCCTTGATGAATAAACGTGGACGAGCACTAAAATGAACAGGATAACAATTTTGAACAAAATATAATCAATTTGTTCCTGACACACAAGAAACTCATAGTGAGCAAGAAAGAACTGACCAAGTGCTGGATTTGTTAATGCATTTTTGATTTTTTGTTCTCTTTTTGTTTTTATGTATGTTTAAGTTATTGTCATTTCGAAATATTAACCCAAAAAGGGCGCTCTTACAAAATCTGGGAACAACTTTATATCAACAATGGATAAATGCGACTGTAGTCATAAATATGTGGATATATGTTAGTAGGAAGTACAAAGTACTGAAAATATGCGAGCATATTATACAAATAAGCACATAAATGTATCAATAAAGTACATCACAAATAATAAAATTATGGACATATTCTAAGAAACTAATGTACTAAACATCAATCTATGAACAAAATTTGCAAATGGATATCGTACTGTTGTTGCTACTTCCTTAACAATTTCAAAATCTACTTCAATCACAAAAGGCAAATTCTCACTTTTAATTAAGTTGTTCTTGGACATACGTTGGTTTTATATGTGCAGGCTCTTTGTTAACAAAAGGCCAAATGTCAATTTTACCATCAAAGATAAGTTGACCATTTTTGCAAAACTAGGTCTACTAATTGTTGCTAAAAATATAATCTTTGAGATGAAGTGCTTGCTTTTGCATTGGTGCAAAGGCTCCTCCTCATTGGTGCAAGGTAAAACCTTTGTGTTTCTTTGCACATATAAAACTATTTTTCATCAATTTTAATAATGTTTCATATTCTGAAATGATAATTTGTTGTTAATAGTACCTATATCGAGCGTGGATAAACAAAATTGTACTTTGATTTACATTTCTCATCCTTTAATAGTGGCATGATTGCGTTAGAATGTGCCTTGATTTTTTCATTTTTAATGAATCTGTGCACACATGAAACTGGATGCCCCAGTTCATGTGATAATGAGCGAATGGTGGTTCTTCTCCTTAGAGGTATTTATTTTTCCTTCCTTTCAGGAGCAATCTCAACTCGTTTCTTCCCTCTATTGTAAGGACATTTCACTCCCATATTATCTTCTGATTCGTCCTTGGCTGTGTACCAAATCCCGTACACTGAATTCATAGAAATTGAAAAACTATCTACAACTTGTTGAATGTTGCGACCATTTTGCACACCCTTTTCCAGGTTATCAAATAAAATCTACTAACTTGATTTTGAACTCCTTGGCTAATGTTTTGACGTTTGTTTCCTTTTCTTGTTAAATCTATAACATTGTTAGAGGATTTTATGATATGATTGTCTACAAACTTGAGTTGTTCTTCAGTTGGTAGAGAATTAAAATGGAAGGATAAGTTGGGTAATATGGCCACAACTTCTTCCTTTGCAGACGAGTTTGCAAGATTAGTATTTAGATCAAGCTGAATTTGTTGGTTTGTTTTTAATCTCTGGATAAAGTGTTTGGAATGATGAGCTTTTCTCATTTTATATTCGATGCATAGTGAAAGCTAAGGGGACGCTATATTTGTTTGGTGGCAAATGACGCTCAAATAGGCATAACAAGCACACAAATATTCTTTACCAGTAGGGTATGAATTTTTAAGTGGAAAATTCAAATTTAATGAAAATTTTGTTTAACTAACACATAATACATTCCAAAATATATTCAAATTTTCATTTTCAGTTATGAATGGATAAATTGACGCCAAATCGCTCCTTGGAGTATACAATTTGAAATTAATGCACTCAGTTTCTCTTTCATCTATATATGACCTTATATAGAAATATGGTTAGGAGTTAATGTTATATTGGGGGCATATTAAGAAAAAATAGTCAAAAATAACAGTTTAACTATCACATTAATCTTTGTGCAAATTCAACTTTTCTTATATAACTAGAACGGAGGAAATAATTAAAATCTTTTAAAATATTTTTATCAATCCATAAACTTAATAGGGGCATTTTAAAAATTTAATATTTCCTCGCTCGTAATTTTATAAATATTATAGAGATAAGAAAAAAATATGAAAAATTAAAGTCATATTCCGCAAGAGTTTTTGAGATCGGTAACATAACATACTTTTAGAGTTTAAGAGAGTTTTAACGAAATGTTAAACAGTCTAACGTTTAACATTTCACAGAAATTAATTAATTTTTTAATAAGCATACCCATTCTTTTCCCTCGAATTCAACTAATTAAACAATTTATGTCCTTTTTTTCTCATTTGAAGTTAAATAACTATTTTTATCGAATATTTCTAATTGAAACCGTTTCATAAACAGCTACCAGCTAAATAGAATAACTAACAACTACAACAATAGCTATTAAAACAATTAATATTGTCAAACAATCTTAAAACCCTAAGTAGTGATGATAGGGTTAAAGGTAAGAGGTGAAAGTTTGTAGAAATTTAAGAGGGAACTATACTTAAAAATTAAGGGGCTAAAATACAAATGGAAAAAAAAGAATTGAAGGCAACATAAAATTTAATTTTCCAATTGTATTATAAAATATTTATTTAGAAATTAAAATTATTTAAGGATAATAAAGTCTTACTCTGTCGGTGGCGAATGTGATTATCAATGAAAAATTTCATTGTTAAGCAATTAGAATCTATCAGAGAATTATTGTGCAAACTGGTTACTGATGGAAAATATTTGTAGATCAAAAGATTGTTGATAAATGAAAAATATATTCTAGATTTAGTTGTCATTGATTTGATGATAAAGTGTTAATTTTCTACCTGTGATTTGTCAGAATATTTACCAAAATATTTTATCACTATGTTATTATCTATTGGTAGTACGTTGGACTATTTTCAAAAATCTTTTTAAAAGTATTACTTTCTATCAATAATTAATTAGCAGTTTTTTTTTTTTTTTTGTTTTATATATATATACTTTCGTCAATAATCAGTTACTAAATTAATTTAGAAATAAAAATATTTTTAATTTTTTTTAAATCGTTAAACCTGTAAAAAACAACCACTTTAATAGTCATATTTAATCTTTTCGCAAGGATTAAACAAATGATTGGAACCCATTTATTTTTTAAAAATATATAGTAGAATGTCTAAATTGCCTTTCTTAAAATTAAAAGCTACCCATTTAATTTTGTTACAAAATACCTAATAAATATGGATAAAATTGAAAAAAATAATCCATTCATAGTTTTATAAATATTATATATATAAGAGAAAATATGAAAATTAAAGTCATAGTCCGCAAGGGTTTTAGAGCTTGATAACATAACATAACTTTTAGAGTTTGAGAGAGTTTTTATGAAAGGCTAAACACTCAAACGTTTAAGGTTTCATAGAGATTAATTAATCTTTTTAACAACCATATCCGTTATTTTTCTCTCGAATTCAACTAATTAAACAACTAATGTAATAGAAGGGCTAAAACAACAAAGATATTGCCATTGGAACAGTCGACATCTTCATTGATTCAGTCACTCCCTTCATCTCAACTCCCCATTAAACTTATAGGCAATGGTAATTTTGCAACTTGGAAAGCACAAGTCACATTTAATCACAACCTCTGCTGCTCCCATATAGCCTCCATTTACAACTTTCCTGACAGCTACAATCAACTTTTTTTAGCTTCACTTTTGTCCATTTTACATTAAAACCCTTGAGTAATGGAAACTTTCTCACAGCCATCTATAATTGTTCTTTACTTGTAAAGATCATGCAAACACTAAATTGCAGTACTTTATGATCACATGCAGGATTATAAACATTTTCTCTGTTTTTTTTTTTCCTCTTAGTTAGAAACCTGCATATCTCCTTCGCTACCGTAAGTGCTTGAATAGCTGCATCATATCGCACACCTTCTTCAGTTGTTGGTTTATTAATTATGGGTCTTAGCTATGTAATACCAGGTAGTCCATCTAGCCCTAAATTAAGACCATAATCAACTATTACACTTTTTGGCTTCTTTTTATTCTCCTCAGCAATCACATATTCCTTATTATCATTATCAGATAATGCTATTGAACCCACATCAATATCTTCTTCTTCATTTGGACAGTCAGCAGCATTAGCTTCTATGTTAAAATTAAAAAACTCATCAGTGTGTCCCATTATTTGAAGTAAAACCTATTGCACATGCAACTCTTATTGATCATTATGCTGTGGAACTACTTCTTCTTGATCTTCCACTTCAACTACAACAACATTTTCTTCATCTAAATCCTCATCTACTAGAAAGCCCCCACTCCATGGCTTGCATATGCCATTCAGTCTCATCCCAGTTCCTGCAACCACTGAATTGGATTCGTCATCAAAAGAAACACAAATTTATGTTCCTTATCCTTGTTCTCCTCTGCGTGGGTGTCTATATCGATGTACACCTCAACACATTGTATTCTTTCCCTCTTGCAAATATGATTTTAATGTCTTCATCATTCTTATAAATCTCAATCTCATGGCTTCTCTATTCTTCCCTTGGTTTATAATAACCAAATAGTCTACAATTCACCATATCCTATCTCCCTTATAGTATTAGCAAAGTCGAAATATGTCGTACCCTGAGAGTAACTTTGAGTTTTCCACTCTTGAATAACCCCTCCACTAATTTTGTTTATTTTCTTATACTTGCTCATTTTACCTTCAATCCATATCTCAAGTGGGAAGCTGTTCAATAAAGGTATTTAAGTAAGACTCATCAACATTCAACACAAGTAGAAAATTTTAATACCCACTACAACCTCCAAAAACTGTCGTGTACTGCGAAAGAGAAACTTTTTTTTTTTGGCAATTGTTAGGTATGCAGTTCATTTAATAGCTCCCATAGCAACTTAATAGTTCCTACGACATTACTTTCTAACCTATTTAAATATTAAAATATTTCTCATTACCATAGAAAATAATTATTTAATGGAAAAATCCTATCAATTAGATCTATTTTTTATCAAACATTAGCATACCCTACAACACCCACAACATGTTATGCTATAAAAATCTATAATAAAGTTCATTTCTTTATGTGAGACTTACAAATCTCTTGTCTTTTTATTGCCCTTGCCATTTCTGGCTTGTGTAACCTAGATGGAGCGTCAATATAATTCAGGCCTCGAGGAGATAGGAAATGTGAGCTGCCTTTGTTGAAAACAAAAGGAAAAAAAAAAAAAAAGTTTAGCTCAATCCCACATCGGGGAGATGAGCTTTTGAGGGTGTTTGAATTGGCTATAAAAGGAAGCCAATGTTTAGGTTTCTAAACACACCAAAACACACCAAAAACATTTGAATGTGTTTTATATTAGGGATTTCAAGCAAATCTTTTGGAGTCCTTTAGAGTATAAAATATTTGGGGTGTTTTTGAGGGTGTCGGGTAGAAAAATATTTTGTAACTGTGGTTGTAACAATTTGCCACATAGTAAATATTTTTCTTAGTTGTCGTTTGGCAACGGCCGTTGTTTTTCTCTACTTGGGGAGTTTTGGAGTGAGAAATATGATGGGTTATGCATTGTTTAGATAGAGAAGAAGGGAGATGGAGTTTGCGTGAGATATTGTGGAAACAATGGAGTTGCATCTGAGATACTGTTACAGGTAAGGTTTCACATTGAAACGAAACGTACCATTTTGATTTAACCAAGGTAGGTTAAATTTAACACACCTAGGCTGATGGGTCCCAATTTAGCTTTTTTTTTTTTTTTTTTTTTTTTTTTTTTTTTTTTGTTTCAGAATCTCTAATTTGAATTTGGGGTTCAATTATAATAGAAGTATGAATTCAATAACTTATTATCATTTTTATTATATTCCTAAAAAAAAATAAGCATATATAAAAACCAAAAAAAAAAAAAAGTAATTATAACCATTTGTAATGTGCAAAGCAGGTTGTGAAATGCTAGTAATTATAAGCTAAGATACAAGGACACCTTAAAAGGTTCAACATAACTATGTAAGCACCTATGTTGGACATTGACCCTTTCAAACACTACCGAACATGTAGAAGATATTTTAAAAACTGTGTTCTATTATTTCTTTTATTTTATTAATTTCAAAAATTTTAAGGATATCTTTGAGGACACTTTGATGATGCTTCTAAAGATATTTTACAGATACATTTGACAATTAAAATGTGCAGTATCATTAGAAATTAATTTGATTTCTTTTAAAAATGTTACAATTCTTTAAATTGTCAATTTTTCTCTAAATAAGCTAGAAATGTTATGATTTTCAATTAATTGTGAGAATTTAACTAATTATATTGAATATGAAGTTAAGTATTTTTTTATTTTATATTTATGATTTACTATAAACTAAGTGGACGCTTTATTATTGACATTATATTAAATGTTACTTTTTTTATTATACATAGAAAATTAAATATTTATAGAAAAATAAATCCTACAACTTCAAAGAAATAAAAAGAAGCAATTATATATATATAAACTAAAGTAGGATAAATGAATACAATATAAAAGCCTTAGACAATAAGCATTAGCCTTTTTTTTTTTTTTTTTGTAGAATTATAAATTTAAAAGACATATAGAAAAAATTTCATTTATAAATAAAGATATGTAGATGTAAAAATAGATAAATATCTATACTATATATAAATGTGAGAATAGATAAGTATCTTAATGAAATTTAGAATGTGCTAAAATAATTTTCGTCATGGCCATTTAGAAAATTACATTTTATTAATTGATTTGATATAATTTATTAAAATTCTTTTTTAAATGAATACATGTAGATAATTAAGCATTTCAAATTTTAAGTTTTATCCTTTTTAAATTTATTTTTAATAAATGTATGCTAATAAGACGTTTAAAAATTTTTATATTTATTTTTAAATATTTGATTCTATTTTAATTATAAGTTAAATATTTTTTTAGAGAGAAATAAAAAAAGAAAAAAGTATATTCTTTTTTCATTATATTTGTATATTTGATTGTATTTATTTTTAAAAATAAAATTTCAAATAGAATAGACATAATATTTTACTTAGGAGAGAGATAAAAAAGAAAAAAGTATATTATTTTTATTAATAATTTTTTATCTATGTTTGTACGATATGATTGAATACATTTTTTAAAAAATAAAATTTTAAATAAAATATACATAATTAAACCTTTCAAAATTTTTAAATTTTTGCTTTTAAAAATTTACTTTAAATAAGATGAATATATGTATGTGTGGAATTAATGAACAATTTCAAATTTCAAATTTTAATTTTAAAATTATATATTATATTTTATTGCTATATTTATTATATATCTATATGTATTGAAACTTTTTGTTATTTGCATTTTGAAAATATTTTTATTCTTAATAAAAAAAATTTTTATTGTCTTTTTCTTTAATAAATAATTTGTAACTATTATCATTTTTAAGCATTTCAAAATTGTAATATACATTGAAACTTTTTTGTCATTTGAGTTTTGAAAATGTTTTTATTTTTAATAACAATTTTTTATTTTTTTATTTTCATTTTCTTTAATAAATAATTTACAACTTTTATCATTTTTAAGCATTTTAAAATTGTAAGTTTTATCTTTTAAATTTTTTTTTAATAAATATATATAATAAGGAGACATTTGAAAATTTTTATATTTTATTTTTTAAATATATTATTCTCTTTTAATTATAATTTAAAATATTTTATTATGGAGAGAAATAAAAAAGAAAAAGATATATTCTTTTTATTAATATTTTTTCTTTATATTTATATAATTTGACTGGATATATTTTTTTAAAAATAAATTTTCAGATAGAATATATATAATATTTTATTTAGGAGAGAGATAAAAAAAAGGAAAATATTTTTATTAAAATTTTTTCTTCATATGTATAATTTGATCAAGTATATTTTCAAAAAAAAATAAATTCATAAATAGAATACACATAATTATTTTTATTAAATTTTTAATTTTTAAATTAATTTTAAATAAAATGAACATGAAATAACCCGAAAATAAGATTGCGTAGATTTTTCATTTAAAGACTTAAATTTTTAATTTTGACCAATGGGATTATAAAGTGAAATTCAAAGGGAAATATTTATTTATTTTTAAATCGGACCCATAAATCAGTTTAAAACTTTCAAATCAGATAAAAAACTTATAAATCAGATAAAAACCAGAATAAACCTTTGATTTGGACCAAATCCAGTTCGAATCGAACCGGATCAGCCTAGAGAAGCATAGAAACATCTTTTTTGTCCCTCCTGTTCTTTTCTTTCTCTTCTTCTTCTTCATTCCAGTGCCGCTCAACCCTTCTCTCTCTGTCTTCGTTTTCCAGTCACCTGAGACAGGTCCAGCGGACTTCCTTCATGCCGCTACCACTTCCCGGCTTTTCCCTCATCTTTTTTTTCGTTTACGGTGAACGCAGTAAGCAGAGGAGCTGCGATCTTGTCTCCGATCAGACAGCTCTGCCTTCATCTCTTCGGCGATTTCACAGCGTTTCTGGCAGTTCTAGTGTTGAGGATGGGTACCGATCGATTTCTTTCCTCCCTGCGAGCATTTATCCTCTGAAAATCGTGAGGTTTATGACCGATTTGTAAAACCACCATGAACAGCAGATCTAAGCTTCTGTCGAGCTCGTTCCGACCATTTGGACGGATGATCTCGCCCAACCAACACCAAAAATGGACTCCTCGATGAAATTTGAGACAGATGGTGTGAAGAGCGCACGATTCCGAGCAGTCGAGACTTTCCGGCCATCGTGACGGCGGCATATGCCGCCCGGTGAGTCTCCAGCGAGACCCGGGGAGGTAGAAATTTAGGATCTATGCATTGAACCCAAATCCAAAATCCAGATTTTTAATCAGTATAATTTAAGACTTAATTTGATAAATTTAATGTATAATTTCAAGTTCAAAAATTATTGCTATTGGATTAGAATAATTTTGATTAAATTAATTAAGGATTAAGAATGAAATAAGGATTATTAGTAAATATAATTAACACCATATAAATAAACTGAGAATTTTGACATATATGAATTTATAAAATGAATTTTAGATAAATTAGGTAAAACGTATAATATAGATGTTCTTGAGAAGTATATGATTAAAGGAAGAAGAATTGAAAGTGTAATTAAATTATTTTGAAAATCAGAGTTATAATATATGAATTAAAATGATAAGTTACAAGAAGTATTAGTTTTAGTAGCCGGTCTCGAATTTTACTAAAGGATATTATGTTTTGAATAGAAATATTTAAATAAAAAATTGTTATATATTTACGGATATCAAATATTTATTTTTTGGTAACTAATTAAGAAAGTAGATCATATTCAGATAAAGTAGAGATGTATAAAAATTATTGGAATTAGATAAATGATATTTTAATCTATAAACTAAAAGTTAATTATAAATCTATTGGAATTATTGATTGTCCGATGAATGGACTATGTGAAAAATAATCAATAAGTATATTAAGTCGTTAATATTTGAATTAGTGGAAAGGTCATATCTTAGGAGGAACACTGCTAGAAATATTATTTGATAAATGCAGCTAGAAATAAGTATATTATCCTTAATTTCTTATTTAAGGATAATCATCTATTTAATGAAGTCTTTCCTTTATGTGTTATTACTGTGAGTTATAATAAATTGTGTATACCATAATATGCATATATGCATTATTCACCTTATACTATCTAAATATATTCAACACTTAGCTCTTATCTTCATATATTAATATAATATCACTAAAATATAATTACTATTATCGTTATCTATTATATAAGTACAATATTACGACCATACAAATGTTATATAATCATATACTCATGATTACACTCATGTGCTGTATATTAATTATTAATGTGATTTATTATATTGAATGAATTGTTTGGATTACTTTTGATGTGATAATACTATGCTTTGCTTGTGTATAAAGTTGGAATGAAATGGGTTGAAACACAAAACCACAAGATAGCCTCTCATTGTTAATGAAAAAGGAAAAAAGGATAGAAAAACAATGTGAAGAATAGTCAAGTGAGAATAAACCAGTTGGCTGTATGGTGGATCGGCTTCTCGACTTATATTTGGGTGATGAGCTCCTCGTTCTGTAATGGGGATAGACTCCTCGTGCCCCAATAGAGGGATGGGCTCCTCTATTGTAAAACATAATTAACGGATTCCTTGTGAAATGAGAAAAACAATAATGCCATTGACCAATCTCTATTTGATGTAATTGTTTGAATGTGATATCATTTGTGGTTGATGATGATGTGTCATGCGCTTGGTTGAACGAATGCTCACTATATAAAGTTGAAAAACATTTTGCGTGGCTGTTTGGGGTTATACATTATTTATTATTATTCACTGAGTTTGTGAAACTCACATCTTCCTTAAATTTTTCCTAAGAGATAGACAATGTGCTAGTTCAAATAAACTCTGCTTCCTTCTCCGCAGAGTTACACTAGTAATTTTTCAGTTTTGATAATAGTTGAATGTATAGTAACATGTATAAAAATGTATTTGCATCTAGTTATTGAGCTCCACAGTTGAGGAGTCTTGTTTTACAATTTATCATGTAAAAATTATTAGCATGTAGTTCAATAAATTTGAAGATTTTCTAATTGACTCTGTAGAAGTGCAAATGGACTAGTTTGCCCATGCTATGATGATGAGGAAAAGTTATAGGCCCGAGCTATGAATTATTTGAAATGTGGAAGCTGAGCCAGAGATATAAATTGACCATATGATATTGGTGAACCTGCGGATCCATTTGCAACGCCTTTAGAGATATTGCTTGAATGGTTAAAAATGTCACATTATGGACTTATTATTCCTAAAAATTGGTTTAAAGGATTGGATTAAATATATAAGATTTTATTAATATATTTATATATTTATAAATATATAATTTTCGAATTTTCTCAAAGAGTTTTATTTTTAATAATATTTTTTTTTTCGTTACTGAATAATTTGTTACTATTATCATTTTAATTTAATAAAATATTTTCATCTCCCTTGGAATAAATAGATGAGCTTTTGATGATTAAGCATTTTTAATTTTATTGATATTTTTTTTTCTTATATTCTAAATCTGTTTAACTTGAAAGAAAATAGAAAATATTGTTTAGAAAACTGGAAAAAAACTAAAAATATACATTTTTGTTTTGGGTCACTTTTTAAGGTTCAAGAAATTATATGTATGTGCATATATTATTTTCTCTAATATATTGGGTAAGTAATACTGCCATTGTAGTCAAAATGATTACCATTATCAATTTAATTTGAGACCACTTTATTATATAAAAATGAAATTAAGTATATAAGAATTACCATTACAAAAAGCTTGTACGGCAAAGTGGAAAACAAATTAACTACTCGTATTTATTTTAATTTAAACAAAAATTTATACTTTAATATTAAATAGATAAAAAATTAAAAGAGTACAAAAAATTAGTATATAACGAGTATAGTCAACATGCAACGCATGTTATAAAAAAGACTAATTATAAATAAATTGACACAAAAAATTAAACAATCCAATCTAAAACTAAAAAAAAAATTAAATATTCAAATATAAATACAAATATAGTTAATTATTTTAAATAAATAGTAATTTTTAAACTTAAAAAGCATGTTAAATGATCTAATAAAAAAGAAAAAATAAAAATACAAAACTAAAATATAGATAATTATTGTAAATGAATATTAATTTTTAAAATATAATTATTAGATATAAATGATAATAAAATTTAAATGATAAGAATATTATTTTAACTATGATGTATTTTCCTCTTTTAAATCAATGACATAAATGTTCACTTTATTATATAAAACTTTAAATAAAGAGATTTCTCTTTGATGTAAATGGTATAATAATAATAAATAAATAAATAAATACTTGAATTATATGCAATATACTAACTCACTAGTTGGAGAATCCAAAATATATATATATATATATATATATATATATTATAATAGTAATTAATGAATTAAAATAATTATAAATAATTAAAAAAATATACATGAATATGAAGCAATGAATAAAAAGAGTTGTAGTTTTCTACGATTTGCTAAAAATATAATAAATTTTAAAAAATACATAAATGAATTTATAGTTACCTTCTCTTTACTCTTTATTTTTATCAACATGATATTTCTCATACCTCCAGGTATACATGAATTTTACACACACGATTCGTGATAGATAATAAAAAAAATATTATTAAAGAGAAGAGAAATCGAATTGCAAGATGCACAGAAAAAAGAAGAAGACCATAAAAACTTGCAAAAAAAAAATTGAAAATTAAAAAAGAAAAAAAGAGATCGGAGAGTTAATATTAGAGAACAATCAAAATTCAGAAAATTGAAAAAAAAAAGAAGAAACAACCACTGTTGAACAAAATCATTGAAACTAATTAATGTGGAGGTATACATATATATGTAGATAGATAAGAAAAAAATTTAAAAATTCTAAAATTTTAATTTCAAAAAATCAAAAGAATTCAAAAGTTTTAATTTTAAAATTTAAATATTTTAAATTATTAATTATTTAAAATTTTAGATATAGGTATATATTAGATTAGATAGCTATAGGAAAACAAATATTTAAAAATTAAAAAATTTATAAAACAAGAAAGAAATATTGAAAGAATGGTGTCCCACGTAAGCTTTTTAAAAATTTTCTTTTACTTCAAGATTATATATATATATATATATTGTTTATATTTATTTAATTATTAATTATTAATAAATTATACTTATTTAGTATAACATGTTCTAAACGTGTAAGTGTTATACTTTTTTAAAAATTATTATATCTGACGCAAAACGGTTACGTGAATGGGAATAACGATTATACTCCGTCAGGAGTTTTGATCAATGACGTTTGATTTGATGAAAGAATTAGGGAATTAAACTCTCAAGGAAGTTTATTGAATATGAATAATGATCACAGATTAATGAATGTGCCAAAGATACAAAAATAACCTATTTATAGGTTAGGCTAGAGCAGAAAAACCCTAAAAAAATAATACAAAAGTCGTAACTAGACAAAACCCTAGTAAGGGTGGCAGCACGAGCGTGCTGGACATGACACGGGCGTGTCCTGGATTTCCAGAGGCTGGCACGGGGCGTGATGGAAGTGACACGGGCGTGTCTATGTGCGAATTGTAGTTGGACCTGTTGGCACGGGCGTGCTGTACATGGCACAAGCGTGCTCTGGACTTCCAGAGGCTAGCACAGGCGTGCCTGTGCTCTATAAGTTCGAGCGTGTATCGTGTCCTGGATTTTCAGAAGCTGGCATTGGTGTGTTGGATATGGCACGGCTGTGCCCCTTCTTCTTGGGTTTGCAGTGATCCAAATCTTCCATATATTGAAGTGCAAGTTGCTCCACATCAATCCCCCCACTTCAAAAGAACTCGACCTCGAGTGATCATCATTGGGATAGAAAAGGAATAAATCAGCAACATTGAAGGTCTAGGAGATCTTCATGTCTTCGGGCAGGTCAAGCACATAGGCATTATCATTGATCTTCTTAAGCACCTGAAGGGGCCAATCTTTTTAGCATCAAGATTCTTCTGTCCTCTGCCACACACCTTGTGAAGATAAACGATGACCCAATCACCCATGGTAAAAGATTTATGACGCCGATGTTTATCAGCTGCAACTTTATATTTTTCATTGGCAGCAGTGATGAATTGATGCACTTGCTTAAATACCTCCACATGCTCGATCGCCAAGTTATTAGCTGCAATACTCTTCTCTACGCCTGCTAGAAGGGAAGTGAGATCATGAGTATGGGTTGGTACCTTTCGGTAAACAATTGCAAAAGGGGACATCTTGGTGGCACTATGGATCGAACTGTTGTAAGAAAATTCTGCTTGGGTAAGAATAAGGTCCCACATCTTCTTCTTCTCGCTGCAAATGCACCTAAGGAGATTACCAAGGGTTTGGTTCACCACTTCAGTTTGCCCATCAGTTTGGGGGTGTGTGGTACTACTGTAGCGGAGTTGAGTGTTAAACCTCTTCCACAGAGTTGTCCAAAAGTGAGCTAGAAACTTTGTGTCTCAGTCAGATGTGATGGTTTTGGGAATGCCATGTAACTGAACAATCTCCTGGAAAAATAACTTTGCTATATGCGAGGCATCATTAGTTTGTTTGCAAGGGATAAAGTGTGCTATCTTGGAGAACCAGTCTACAACAACAAAAATAGAGTCAGCTCCGCGTTGAGTTCGTGGTAAACCCAACACAAAATCCATGGATAAGTCCTCCCAGGGTTGTTCTGGTACAACCAATGGAGTGTATAGACCGGTATTTGGGGAATGGCCTTTTTGTGTCTGGCAAACTGAGCATTTCTATACTAGCTTCCCTGCTTTCTTCTTCAATTGTGGCCAATAAAATCGAGCCTCTAACCCCGCAATAGTCTTGTCTCGCCCCAGGTGTCCACTCAATCCTCCACCATGAATTTATCGGATTAACTTTTTTCGGAGGGAAGATCGAGGGATATATAGCCTATTTTCCTTGAATAAATACCCTGCATGAACCAAAAAATCGTCGGTAGGCTATTTAACATCAAATTTTGCCCATATGTCAGCAAAATCTTCGTCCGAGGCATATAGATCCTTAAGAAATTCAAACCCCACAATCTCTTGCCTAATTGTAATCAACAAAGGTGCTCTCCTACGTAAAGCATCCACTACTGTGTTACAAGTACTAGATTTATGCTTAATGACATAATGGAATGCACCAAAATAAGTTGCCCAACGCACATGCATCTTGCTCACTTTCTTCTGAGTTCAAAAATGAGTTAAAGCTTGATAATCAGTGTAAATAATAAACTCACGCCCCAACAAATAATGTTCCCAAGTCTTGAAAGTTCAAAAAACTGCATACAACTCTTGCTCATAGGTAGACCATTTCTTCCTAGCTTCATTCAATTTTTCACTAATAATGCAATAGGCTTTCCAGATTGAGACAAAACACCACCAATTCCAATCCCGCAAGCATCACAATCTACCTCAAACAACTTATCAAAGTTAGGTAAAGCAAGAATAGGGGCGGAAATAAGCTTATCTTTAATCTCTTCAAAGCTTTTGTTTGCAGCTTCTGTCCACACAAATTTACAAACTCTCTCCTTCTTCAAACAATCGGTGATGGGAGCGATGATGCTACTAAAGTTCTTGATGAACCGCCTATAGACAGTAACGAGACTGTGAAAGCTGCCAACTTCAGTGATGTTCTTGGGAATAGGCCAATTTCGAATATGCCTCTATCTTTTTGTCATCAAGATGAATTCCTTCCGAGCTAACAATATAGCCAAGAAATAGAATCCTCTCGATCATAAAACTGCACTTCTTATGGTTAATGTACAACTCATTTTTCTGTAAAGTATCCAACACCTGTCGAAGGTGTTGAAGGTGTTCTTCGTCACTGCGATTGAAAATTAAGATGTCATCAAAATAAACAACCACAAATTTGCACAAGAAAGGGAGCAAAACTTGAGTCATAAGTCGCATGAATGTGCTCTGTGCTTTAGTCAACCCAAATGACATAACTAACCACTCGTATAACCCCTCCTTATTCTTAAATGCGGTTTTCCATTCATCTCCCTCTTTGATCCTGATTAGATGATACCCTCTGCAGAGATATATTTTGGAGAATATTGTAGACCCTGACAATTGGTCCAACATGTCCTCCAAATGAGGAATAGGAAATCGATATTATACTGTGATCTTATTGATTGCTTTACTATCCACACACATTCTCCAAGTCCCATCCTTCTTTGGTACCAATAAAGCAGGAACCCCACAAGGACTAATGCTCTCCCAGATTCTTCAATAATTCTTCTACCTGTTCTTGAAGGATCTGACTCTCCTTTGGATTCATCTTATAATGGGGCAGGTTTGGTATCTTCTATCCAGGGATAAAATCAATCTGATGTTGAATGTCCCGCAAAGGTGGAAGTGTAGATGGTTCTTCAACTATGACATGAAACTCATCTAGCAACTCCTTGACTGGTGGGGGTACTAGTGCCCCTTCATTAAAGCCTGTCTCTGGTTTGATCAGTAATGCCAATGCACTTCTGGACTTCTCAATTGCACCAAATAATTCCTGCACATTGGAAGAAATAGCTACTATGGATTTTCCCTCCACTTTAGAAGCTTTGGTAGAAGATCTAGAAGGTAAGACAATGATTTTCTTGTTTTTCCATGTGAACAAGTATGAATTCTCGCTTCCCTTGTGCAATGTATCTACATCAAACTGCCTTGGACGTCCTAACAGTACTCCACAAGCATCCATATCCACAACATCACAACTAATGGATTCCGAGTACGACTTTCCTATTGATATAGGAACCTTGCAAATCCGGTTTACTTCAATCGTTGGACCCTCTTTAATCCACCCTACTTTGTACGGCGAAGGATGTGGTTTGATGGGTAAATTTAGCTTTTCAACCAACTACTTGGCTATCAAATTTTTACAATTGCAACTGTCGATGATGAGTCGTCACATCGCTTCACCAACCCGACATTTAGCTTGGAAAATTTTTCTTCGTTGAGTGTCGCTTTCCTGTTTTGGAGAACACAAAATTTTCTGCACAACATATGTAACTTCTCCATCTTCAGAACCAGCCATGGATCCATCATCTTCGTCTTCTACCTCTTCAACCTTAGTCACCTCATCAACTACATTCACCTGTTGACGCCCATCATTAGCCCCCTACGTTCTGGACATATATTAGATGTATGCCCCTGTTTTCTACAATGGTAACAATAATCTCCAGTTGGCTTCTAATACGAATTCTACTTATTGTTTCTGTCTACCATGGGAGCCTTTCCTCGGGAGTCTTTCTTTTCTTTTGTTGTGAGCTGCTGTGAACTCTAGTTATTGGCAGTGGCTGCTTTTGAGTTCTCTCCACCAGAATTTCTATTGAACTGTTGATTTCCGGATGAATAGGGTTGCCTGAAATTCTGGTTACGATTAGGTGGTTGTCGAGGCTGCCAATTAATTCTATCTTCCGCACGTTTGACCATCTCAATTGCATTTGCCAAAGTGAAAATCGCAGCTACACCCATCATACACATTATATCATGATTCAATCCCCTTTGATAATGAGCCACTTGCTGTGATTCAGTCTTGCAATTGTCACATCGAGCCTGCAATTTTAAGAATTCTTTTGTATACTCATCTACCTTTCGATTTCCCTGGAAACAGTCATGATACCTATTAAACAGGATTTGGGAATGATCACTAGGGAGAAAACGCTGCTTAATCATCTGTTTCATTAAGATCCAATCTCGCACAGGTTCAATCCTTCAACGATGGCGTTCGTTTTGAATAGAATGCCACCATGCTGTTGCACCTCCTTTCAGTTTATATGCCACAATGGAAACCTTACGTTCATCCTCAACATTCATGACCTCAAAGAATCGTGCGACCTCCGCTAGCCAGTCAAGAGTACTTTTTATGTCTAGCGATCCTAAGAAGGGTTGAAGGTCTACATTTATCTTGTATGCATCATGAAAATTGTCATCATTGCCTCCGTAATCTTGGCCTCCATCATAACGATTTTAGTGTCTTGTATAATCTGGTTACTGTGGATTCGGAGCTGCTGTTGCAGCTGCAAGTTGTGGGTTGCCTTGTTGGATTGCGAGAGTCAACTACCTAATCTATTCGGTTAACTCTTCGAACCTTACCTCGATGGCTGTGAGTCGTGTCTCATGATTGTCAGCCATGGAGATACTTTGCCTTTCGGCTCTGTCACCAACTGATGCAGAACGGTTACGTAAATGCGAATAACGATTATACTCCGTTAGGAGTTTTGATCAATGACGTTTGATCTGATGAAAGAATTAGAGAATTAAACTCTCAAGAAGTTTATTGAATATGAATAATGATCAAAGAATAATGAATGTGCCAAAGATACAAAAATAACATATTTATAGGTTAGTCTAAAGCATAAAACCCTAAAAAAATAATATAAAAGTCGTAAATAGATAAAACCCTAGTAAGGGTGGCAGCACGGGCGTGCCGGACATGACACGGGCGTGTCCTGGACTATCAGAGGCTGGCACGGGGCGTGCTGGAAGTGACACGGGCGTGTCTATGTGCGAATCGTAGCTTGACCTATTGGCACGGGGGTGCTGTACATGGCACGGGCGTGCTTTGGACTCCCAGAGGCTAGCACGGGCGTGTCTCGCGTCCTGGACTTCCAGAAGCTGGCACGGGCGTGCTGGATATGGCATGGTCGTGCCCCTTCTTCTTGGGTTTTCAGCGATCCAAATCTTCCATATATTAAAGTGTAAGTTGCTCCATATCAATATCCCATGTTCTTATCATGTCGTGTCCCATGTTCCGTGTACGTGCAACCTAGGTATAATGAGTAAAGTTTGCACGAGACCAATTTCACGCCATATATTCTTTCCGGCCAATATGGCAACACCCCCACAATGGAAACAGAATGACTTAAGCAAAATTCACGAATTTGAGTTTTGGAATTAGAAAGTGCAACTTGCTAAAGATACAAAGAGAATATTGGCAATTACAATTGTTGAACACGAAGTTAAGGTATGGATCATGAAATATACAAAAACAAAGAAAGGTAGATTGATGCATAATTATGATTAGATTAAAATATTAAATCAGCAAGCTAGAACTTTATTATGTCTATACCCCTTTTTAATTCAATTTGTTTCATATAGGTCCCTACATATAAAATTAAAGGTGAAAAAGCATAAACAATATCATTAATTTAATGATCAATAACTCTCATAATGCATGTTCATTTCAATTTCAAATGCTTTGCAAATCAATTCCATGGTGTGAACTGTTTTTTTTCCCCTAATAAAAAAAAGAAAAAAAATGGTACAAAATCAGCCCACAAAGTTCAGATATGGAAAATTTTAGCAAAGATAACATGAAAAAAAGAAAAGAAAAAGGAAAAGATTAAATGGGAAGATTCTTTTTTCAGAATTTATTTGAAAATGGAAGAGTAATGATATATGTAATTAAAAGGCAAGCTAGCTAATTTCCTTTCTCTCCTACTCTGTCTTGTCCTCTAAGGCTCTCAAAAATAAATTATTTTGTGTAGGTGAGCCCTTTCTGTCCACTCTCACAAACAAAACTTTCACCCAAAGCACTCTTCTTCAAGGAAAAAGAAGATTTACCTATATTTTTTTAAGACCTTTCAACCAAATTAAACACTTAAACCTAATTATGTGTATTTTCTTCCTACATATAGATAATTAGGATTAATTACCATACAAAATTAAGATTAATTCTTCAAATACACTCTTTGTAAATTCTATTATGTAATCTAAAACATATCATTTATGAAAACCTTTAAGAGCGGGTAAGGTACATAGTTGTATGGTAGTACTAAAATTTCATTTCATTATTATATATATAATCTCACTAGAACTTGCAGTGTAGACAACTCCTTTCTTGTATCAGAAAGAGTGAAACTAGACTTTACATTGGGGACTAATATATAGTTTCTTAAAATCTAATATATTGTTGTTCCATCTCTTGTATATTAAGATATATGTTGTTACTTTACAAATATATTTTGTTTAATAAGGGTCGTGTTCGAAAATAGCTTTTTAAATAACTTTTAGTAGTAAGATAAGTCAAAACGTTAAACGCCATTTTTATAGTATTCGGTAATATATTATTTGAACTTTTATAGATTAAGGTAGAGTTTTAATATTAAGGTACTGTTTTATAAAAAGTTAACACTTATAATGTTTAACGTTTAACATTTTATGAATAGCTACTCAAACAGCTCCAATTAAACACTATTAAAACAAGCTATCAAGACGGCTAATTTTGCCGAATAGTTCCAAAATAAAGTGAAATTAATTACATTAGTTAGTTATATTTGTTAATATTACCCACTTAAAAAATAGCTGCCTGACCAAAGGGAAAGATCTAAATCATCATCTACCAAAGTATTAAAATACAATAAGGGAGATGAAGTAAAAGTTTTACCAAGAATGTAGGCAAAGTTAATAATGAAGTGTGATTGATTATGTTCATTTTTTGGTAAAGTTGAAAAGAAGGTTGGAGAGAGAGAGAGAGAGAGAGAGAGAGAGAGAGAGGTTTTCAAAGTTGAGTCTTCATTCAACAAAG
The DNA here is from genome assembly GCF_041381405.1 of Jatropha curcas. Taxonomy (NCBI): domain Eukaryota; kingdom Viridiplantae; phylum Streptophyta; class Magnoliopsida; order Malpighiales; family Euphorbiaceae; genus Jatropha; species Jatropha curcas. Next base: position 7,335,203 of record NC_143151.1, on the reverse strand, counting down.
GTGAAATCCTCTTTTCAACTTGAAGATTAAAGGTGATTCAATGAAGGCAATTTGGTAATTTAACTCGGTGTATAATATATTGGTTTGCTATAAAGTAATTAAGCAAGTTGGTTTGAAACTGTTTAAAGCTAACTTTTATTTATTTATAACCATACCTACAACAACAGAAAGAAAACATTAGGGGAAGAAATTAAAGATCAAGAAAGAACTAAAGAAGAACAATGACTACCCAAAAACAAGTATTAGAACAACAACAATCTCAAGTGCAAAGATTGAAGAATCCAGGTATGATTGGTGCTGATGAAAGTCCGGTAAAGGACGACAAAGAAGAAGAAATGACAAGGTCAGCACTCGCTATGTTTCGAGCCAAAGAAGAAGAGATTGAGAGGAAGAAAATGGAGGTTAGAGACCGAGTTCAGGCTCAGTTAGGTCGTGTCGAAGAAGAAACAAAACGCTTAGCCGAGATACGAGAAGTAAGCAAAATTTGTATGCTATTAGTATGCTTTTTGTTTTCCCCCTCTTTGGAGACATAATATGGATTTTTGAATGAGAAAAAATGTTTTTAGGAGCTCGAAGCTCTCACAGATCCAGTGAGGAAGGAAGTTTCGGTAGTTCGAAAAAAGATCGATACAGTTAATCGGGAGTTGAAGCCGCTTGGCCAGAACTGCCAGAAGAAGGTCAAATCTCCATAGCTTGTTCTTTGTTTTTCAATAATGCTTCTTATATATATATATATATATATATATATATATATATAAGCTATATTTGGTGAGCGATAATGCAGATCGTAATACAACGTAATCGAAGGGATTTCTAGTAAAATATAATTAATAAATTTAAGAAAATTATTTTCCATTGGAGAAAAATTTTATTGGAGACCCTAAAAAAAAAATATATGGCTTAGCAGGAGAGAGAATATAAAGAAGCACTTGAAGCTTTTAATGAGAAGAACAAGGAAAAAGCTCAGCTAGTTTCCAAATTAATGGAGGTATCAAATAATTATCATTTTCATTGATCAATAAAGTAATTTTTGTTCTTTTAATTTGACTGCTAATTAGCTGATACTTTTTTTTTTTTTTTTTTTTTTTTTGAATTTGTTTCTTTGCTTTTACTCTTGTATGGACTGCTTGTCAGCTGGTGAGTGAAAGTGAGAAACAGAGGTTGAAGAAGCTGGAGGAATTAAGCAAAACTATTGAGACTCTTCGCTAATTAAATTGAATTATTAATAACAATTTATAACCAGTTGTTTGATATATGTTTGATGTAATTAGAATATTCATTATGTCCTTGTATTTGATTTATAACTTTAATTTGCATTCTATCTGCATTATTTTTTTCTCAGTTGGATTTGATCATTGGGGTGCAATTTGCTAAAATGGGTGGGAAGGGTAAAAAGAAAAAATCCCACCAAACAGGTTTGGTTTACTTAACAAATTCTCAAAGCTTTAGGCTTTCTCTCAATTAATTCTTGAATTCAAATGTAAGATATATGTTTGTTGAATCATGAAAATTGAAATTATTATATCAACAAGGTGTTAGTTGGGGTTTAAGCAATCTAAACCCTTATGAGAATAAATTTGATTTCCGTAAAGTGCATTTTACTAGGAGGATTAAAAACCTTTAGTCGATACAGTTTGAGTGAGATTACACCTCTAGCTATATAAAACAAAATTGGAAATTTACATGAAAAGTTATGTCATTATTTTATCAGCAAAAAACCCATCTACATCAACAAGTTGATTCCCCAGCATAATTTATATTATATATTAAATAGATAAAATTGTTGAAATGGATCCAAATAAAAATTAATATTGGAAAATTGTTCACATGATTAATAATATTTTATTATGAAAATCATCGGAATTGAATGGTTGTCTTGTATAGTTGTTCAAACCTCATTTTAAGCTAACAAAACTTAATTACAATTTCCATTTACTGAAATGAAGTTGATAAATATATAAGATGAAAAAAAACAGTGGAAATGGCCCCAGATAATTGATGGTTTAGGGCAACATGAGACATTAATTATGTTTTTTGTCCACAAAAGTTCCATTAAATCAAAGAGTTATCAAAATTTGCTTTTTTTTTTTTTTTTTTTTTTTTTTTTTTAACTTTAAGATAATAGTAGATTAGTGTAAAAGTGAGATACATCCTTTTTTTTTTACATATGAATCATGGTTATTAATTGAACATTGAAATCATAACCCATAATTACTTGTTAATGTAAATCCTAAATTACAGTTTTGAAATCTAACTACCTAATCTATCTAGTGATACATTTACCCTAAATTTGTTAGTGCAATAGATAATGAATTCAACCTCTGCAACTTAAAAAATTTCTGATGCACAAAAAGAAAAACAATATTTAGATTACATTATATTTTATTATATTCTCAACAAGTAATTTAATAGTCCTACTTTAATTCCAATACTTTTATTTTATCCATTAAATTTTCTGTTAAATAACTTTAAAATGTCCATTTTATTCTTTAGCATGAGTTAGCATTTAGATTTTTTTTTTATCAAAATTATGTTTGTTTATGATTCATTACCCTCTTTTTTTTTTGGCTTTTTCTTTTTCTTTTTTTTTTTTTGTTTTATCTATTTCTATATGTGATTTCACATGCTCTTTATTTTTATTTCCTTATTTCTATATATGTTTTGTATGTTCTGGTGTTAAAATTATTTAGTGAGCCTAAATCTCTAAGAATATATATATATATATATTTATCAATTGTAGTGTATTGAATCTCAATATTTAATTTTTGAAAAATAATTATTTATGTTATATAAAATTTTAGTATTATTTTACCAACAATGTGTTGGTTGACGTGACAAGTGACCTTAATCTCCGGAAGGGTGAAAACACAGATTTAATCTTTAGGAAGTGTACTTTGCTAGGAGGGCTAAAAATCTTTATACTCTACACGGCTCGAGGGGGATTACACCTCTCAGTTATACCAAAAAAAAATTTTAGTATTATTCTAAAAATTAGAGATGTTTTTCTACTAAAAAAAGAAATGTAATTTGAACATCTAATTTGTTGATGAATTGTGAATTTTAACTTTTTGGTTTTCTTATATTCATGTTTTACATTTTAGGATAACATCCTATTTTTTTTTTTTCTTATGTTAAATAAATTCAGCTTTCCATAATTGGAACTTATTTTAAATTCAAAATTAAAATCTGAATTTTGAATTTATTGGTTTGATATATATGATTTTTAAATATTGTTATTTTCTTTTCATTTCTTGTTAAATAATGTCATTGTGGTAAATCATAATTTTAGTTTGTTCTTTTTTAATTTGGTTACAAAGTTTAGGACTACTACTTATTCTAATTTATTACTTCTCATAGCATAATGCAATTTTTTAGATAGTCTATTTTTATAGATTACACTTTCTCTATATTTTTAAAAATATTTTTCACTATCTTATTTAATTGTTATAATTTATTTCTTCCTTTTTACTAACTTTCTCTTATATATTTTTTCTTTTGTTATAATTTTTAATTAAAATTATACTTTCCAGAAATAAATATTAGGAATTCATTATTCAAATTCTAATCAAAATAAATAGCTAATGTGAGATATTAATCCATCCTAGACAGACTAGACATGTAACAAACTGCCATAACCAAAATAGTAAAACATATTTGGTCGATTTTCTGAGAAGTCCTAGCAAAATTAGATTTTTAGCTTAATAAAACAGTTCGATCTTCAAAGGTAATTATATAAATTCTGTGGATCTTTCTTATGTGGCATGATTATGTAGGAACTTGTTTCTTATGACGAGTATAAAGACTTTGATATATTTACAAATAAATAATTATTATATATATATATATATATATATATATTGTTAAGATTGAAAATAAAATAAAATAAATAAATAAAAGATAAAAATTCAAAAAAAATACAAAGAAATTTCGCCATGAATATTACCAACGGCTACAAATCCTTTGCTAATTTCTGTTGATAATCGCTTGCCAATCAATTGCGAATAGATTCATTCTTTTGTTGGACATTTAGCAACGTATTTCAGATCGATGCTAAAAAATCTGTTGCAATTCCTTACCGATTTATTGCCAATGCATATCTCCATTTTCCACAAAATTTAGTACGGCTTTCAAATCGATGCTAAAATCCATTGCTATTCCCTTGTCAATCTCACAAAACTTAGCAACGGATTTCAAATCAATGCTAATATCCATCCCAATCTCTTGCAAATCCGTTTCTTAGACACCCGCCATTATTTTGGATTGGCCAACGATAAGATCCCTTGGTGATGTTCCGTTGCTATTTTGTTTCTAAATTTTGAAATTAATTCCTACTCCCAAATTGTTGCCTATTCTTCCGTTCGCTTCCTAATTGGAAACAGATACCATCCATTGCTATAGTTCTATTGTTATGCTGTATTTTTCTTGTAGTGCTAGATGTTTATTCCTTAGATTTAGATTTAATAGAAGAGGATATATTTAGACAATTATGTTTTTTTTGTGAGAAAAGAGAATGAGCTAAAAATAAAGATAATATTGTATACATATTTTATAGGATGAAAATAGTTTTATTAAAATTATATTTTGTTGTTGAATTTAGTTTATAAATTTTAAGGTCAGAAGAATTTTATCTGGTTTATTGATTCTTGTAATCAGATCTACATTATAAAATATAAAGTCTACTATAAGTAACATGTATGGATATTATAAATAGGAAAAGTTATAGTAAAATGCTTGTGATTTTCGAAATACAATTAGTCCGTCCCTATCTTTTAGGAAATAGACTAAAATGTTATGACTAAAAACAGTGGATCGGCCGGCACTAGGGCCCAAATAAGTTTAAAGCCCCGAAGCCCAGGTAAGCCTAAAGCTCCCGAAGCCCGTAATAAGCCTAATTTACGAAAATCCATTTCTTTTAAAAACTGACTCTAGGAACAATAAACTTATATTTCGACGTTATTTAGTTATTCTGTTAAATTATATTTTTGGGTCAGCTTCAATATTTCAAATAATTCATAACTCAAGCCTGTATATATATTTTGTACAATCACGCCATTCATAATATGGGCAAACTGATCCATTCATAACCTTTAAAAAAGACAATTAGAAAATAATCCACAAGTTTACTGAACAACACATTATTAATTTTTTTACATAATAAAATATAAATAAAACATCCTAACTACGGAGCCCAATAAATGGACGCAGTTTGTTCATTCACACAATACTATATATTTAAACATTATCAAGAGTTGGAAATTACTATTGAATCTCTGCAAAGAAGGACGCAAAGCTTATCTGGATCAGCAAAATGTTTACCTCCTGGGAAAAATTTAGAGAAAAGGGGTGAGTTTCATAAACTCAGTGAATAATAATAAATAATGCATAACCCAAACAATTATGCAAAATGCTTTCCAAATTTATGTAATTAATACAATTAATCAAGCACGTGTCACGACATCAACATCTTCAATTATATCACCTTCAATTAATCACATCAAATGGAGATTGGTTAGTGGCATCACAAAACCCTCGAAAAGTCATTCTCGCACATGGCCTGTCCGCTTATACATGTGCATCAGGGAGCCGGTCCCCCATACATAGCCAACCGGTATAATCCTCACTTGACCAATCCTCACATAGTTTTTTAAATCTCTCTTTTCCTTCCATTACCAACAGGAGGCCACCCCGTGGTTTTCCATATAATTCAAATCATATTTCATCAGATGCACACGGGGCGCCGATCTCCTATATATGATCGAAGGTATCTGAGATTGCCCTCACAATCTCATGGTAACCCACTTCATCCCAATTCCACCCGAAAACAAAGCACATTATAATCACATTACAAGTAATCTAAATAGTTCATTCAATATAATACAATAATATCGATAATTAATATGCAGCACATGAGTGTAATTATAGATATATAATTATATAACATTTGTATAGTTGTGATATTATACTTATAAGGTGGATAACGATAATAATAATTAAATTTCGATAATATTATATTAATATTTGACGATAAGAGTTGAGTATTGAATATATTTAGATAATATATGGTAAGTGATGCATGTATGCAAATAATGGTATGCACTATTTATTACTCACAGTGATAGAAGGAAAAAAAGTTTTAATTTGGATTTTGATAAGCTAAAGCGATAGGCGAACTCGGTTGATTTAGATAAGACATATATACAAAGGAAAATAACATTAGACAAATGAAATTTCCTTAAATAAGAAATTAAAGAATAAATTTAGTATATATTAGCTTAAATATCTAACTGCTATAATAAATCTAGTTTCTATCGAAATTCTAGCAATATTTCCCTTAAAATAAGACTTTCCACTTATTTCAATATTAGCAATCTAGTACATTTATCAATTACTGCTCACACAGCCCATCTATCAGACAATCAATCAATTCGAATATCCAACTGTCATAAATAGTAAATTTTATATTCAATCCTTAGCTCATTAATTAAAATAGATCTTTGATTTGATCTCGATATATACTCATATATCATTCTAATAACCTAATTTGTCATCACCTCAATTCATATAGTATAATCTTAATCTCAAAATAATTGCTACTTTTCCATCAATAGGTTCCCTTTTACTTAATTTATTGTCGATATCCAAATAACTTGTATAACACTAAGTAATTAATTTACTTCCTCATTTGATCCTTAATTCTCAAGAGTCATCAAAAGATATACTTATATTTTTATTTATTAATTTACCTCGATCAAGATTAAAATTTCCTTAATCACATATATTCCTTTCCTATTTTTATGGTCCAATCTTAATTTTTGATTTAAACCAAATTACATAGTCTAACTTGTCTTAAATTCATACTATAATCCCCATTAATACTATTAAAGTTCTTCAATTAAATTTATTTGGTACTAATTAAAATTGACTTTAATTAACTAAGGTCTTCTAATGAAATCAATACTTTATAATATATCGGATAATATCCAAAATTAAATTAAATTGACTAGCCACAAAATGCTAGAAATTAATTAATTTCTGGGAAATAACCAAAATTAGTTCCAAATATCCAAAGCACAACACCGCCGGAATTTTGCTTGGCCAGAGAAAATTGTGGTGCTCGCCGGAACTAAGATGGCAGCGATAGCAGTGGTCAGTGACGAGCTACTGTGTCTACCGAAACGGAAGGAGTCGCCGGTGCAGCGCTCACCGGAATCGAGAGCAAAAGGAGGCTAACGTTGAGCAGCGATCGGAGGCTGGGATTGCGAGAAGCGGCGATCGAAAACTGGGTCGTAGGTGCTCCGGTTACTCACCCAAAACGGAAACAGAGGGAGAGGAAGAAAGAAGCTGGCAGCGCGATGGCAAGAGGTGGTGGTGGTGACTTGAAACCAGGAGAGAGAGAGAGTAGAGCGGCATTGGGGAAGAAGAAGAGGAGGAGGAAAAGAAAAAGCAATTAAAAAAAAGGGGCTTTCAGGGTCATTTCGGTTCGATTCAAAACGATTTGATTCAATTTAATGATTTGGTTCGATTTTCACTTGGTTTACAGTTTTTTCACTTGATTTTTGAAAAATTCAAACTGGTTTATTGGTTCGGTTCTGCAATAATAAATTATTTTTTGCTAAATTTCATTGGTTAAAATTTCAATTAAATTTTTTAATGAAAAATCTTTGCAATAATAAAAATTTTTTAATTGAATTTTCAGGTTATTTCATAAAATGTCCTTGTAGTTTGCTTCCGTTAAACTATAAAGTCCTTTTTTTGTCCAATTTTTGTATCTTTCCCTTAAGTATTTTATGAAATGATGAAAATACCTTTTTGTTTTAAAAATACGGGGATGAATAATTGTATTTTTCAAACCATAGAGACTACATTATAATTTTTTTGGTATAATATTTTAGTATCTCTCTTTTGACCTCTGTGTTTTCTTGTTGATTTAACAAAAAAGGTGCAAAAATTTAAAAAAAAAGAATCTAATAGTGTAACAGAAATAAAATATAAGGATAAATTAATATTTTTGAAAAAAAATAGGGACGAACTAATTGTATTTCTTGTACCGTAATTTCCCTTGTAAATATAATGAAAAAAGAAACATTAAGTATTTTGAAATTAGATCCCATAAACTGCATAGCATGTTGACTTATCTCTCAAATAAATCTCTATCAGTTTCCCAACATAAAGATTAACATATTAATACTGTGATTTTCGAAGATTTTGATATCGTTTTTTAAATAAGCTTGAATATGTAAATTTTTTATGCGTTAAAATTTTAAAAAATATTATTCTTTCATTATTGAGATTATTAAATAATTAATCAAAATATTAATTTAATAAATTAATATCTAAAACTTTAATTTATAAAGTTTATTGTATAGATATTAGTTAAGTAGCTACTAATTCAAAAAGTTAAAGTTATTTTTGCTTTAAAAAATAATGAAAATATTTTAAAGCATGTTTGAATTGGTTTTTTTTTTTTAATCAAAAATGGAATGGAATATATTACTGGCAATCAGAAAGCATAGCTTGCAAAATGAAACTAGGGGGATGGACACTCCATTCACTCACATCTGACAAGGAACCGTAGCCCCAGCATACAAATGAGCCACCGCATTCGCAGATCGACGCACACAACTAAACTAAACATCTGCAATCTCTCGCAATAGAGATTTACACACATCAATAATTAAACCAAAAGATGAATAATCTGAATAGATAGTATTTTTCATGGCTTGTATGACTCAAAGGGCATCAGACTCCACGGTGACCCTTGTCCACCCTTTAGACAAAACCCAGCCTCAAAGCCTCCTTGATACCCACCGCTTCAGCCTCCTTAGCAGAATAGGAGCCCTAGAAGACAACATTAGCAGCTTGAAGAAAAACACCTTGACTATCACGCACCACAAACCCGACCTCGAACTGATGTTTTGGCAAATTGGTAGCTACATCAACATTGACTTTGTACCAGCCAAGAGGAGGACACTTCCAGGACATAACCGTGGTCGATAAAACAGAAGCAGCTTGAGTTGGATCGACCTCAGCACGTTGATGCACCGATTTTCAGTCCGAGAAAAGACGAGAGATCCGAAACCAAGCTTGCAGTGGACTGAACACTCTCTGCTGCCACAACTTATCATTCTAACACAACCAGACACCCCAGCATATGAAAAAACCCAAAGCAACGTCCAACACACCATAGCTCGACATGAAAGTCGTAGCCCACTCAAGAAACAAATTAACAGGCGGATTATACCAACCCAAAGGAGAGGCCTGCCAGACTGCCTTCGCAAAGGGCATCTAATAAGAATATGAAGCACAGTTTCTGAATCACCATGGCACAACGGGCAAACATCCAAAACAGGAACATTTCGGGTTATAAGCTGTGAAAGACTTGGAATAATATTATTATAAGCTCGCCAAAAGAAGTTGCGGATTTTGGGAGGGATACGAACTCTCCATATTTTCCTCCAAGTGGAGCAGGTCTGGGATGGTCGAAGAAGATTCACATTCCAAGTAAGTGCCGATATGCACTTTTAACCGAATACATACCTTTCTCCTCAAGCTTCCAACAAAGGTGATCTCGCAAAACCGTACTCACAAGACAGAATAAGCTCCTGATCCCGAGCATTGAAAATAGAGGAAATGAGAGGCAGGTTCCCGAGCATGTTTGAATTGTTAATTTTTAATTGATAAGAAAAATTAATAATTAGTTATTACATTAAGTTTTTCCTTAGAATATATAATTTTACATATATTTAATTTTAATTATAAGATTAAAAAAAGATTATATCATTCACATTTGAGTAATGTAAATTTAAGTATATTTTAGTGATAAACACATACAGTTTCAGACTTTGAATTATGTTTGATTTTTCTATTTTCTTAGTGCTAAAACAAAAAATATATCACATTATTAATGTGTATATATATATATATATATATATATATATATATATATATATATATATATATATATATAATAAAATAATTAACTAAAACAAAATTTACTTGATGTATTAAATGATATCATCAAAAGTATTGTGTTGACCTACCATATATTTTTAATATATTTGGTATTTGGTGAGAATTGGTTTGAAAAATAATTCTACGTACATATATAATTATATTTTCGCTTTTTTTACAGAAAATTATTTATGAATATATATTTAAGGACCTCATAGTTAATTTAACTATAATTTAAAAATTAATTCCTCTGTCAATTGAAATTAAAAGAAGCTATTGTGGATGAAATTAACGTGTTATTGGAATCATAAGTAAATTTCATATTTAAAAGTCATATGGATAATCTTGTAATAATAATAAAAAATATGTATATATTCATCCACCCTTTATTTAAAGTTGAAAAAAAAAAGTTGGAAAAGGCGAAATTTACCTGTCTATAGCTCTCTCTTTTCTCTCTAATTTTCTAACTGTAGTTTTAGTTTGAAGCCGCCGCTGTTTATCAATGATAACCCCTACCTTCTCCTTTTTAATATATTTTTCGCTTTACATTCTTTTGCTTTTAATCTTCTTTTGCTTTAATGAACTCAGATCTGTTTTTTCTTATAACATATCTGTCTTTTTCGTTTTCTTATTGTTGGTTATCTCCATATTTGGAGTTTTTTTGTTCCTTCTTTATGAAGATTTATTACTAAACAAAACTATGATATTTGATTTTATTTGGCCAGAAACTTTAGATCTTAATTTGCAGTTATGGATCTTTAATCGATAAAGTCTGATAGTGTAGCCTGTTTTTCCATTGATGCTATTGATGCACAGTGGCAGAAACTCATTTGTATTCGTCATATGTTGTAAATTATTGAAAAAACAATTCAGTTATAGAAGATTTAGGGGAGTTATCATTTTAACGTCTAAATCAATTAACGGATTAGTTGTTACTATGAACATATATATATATGTTGTCAAGATCCACTCTAATCAGAAAGATCTAATATTATATTTTTTAGTTTTAGTTTCATTGAAAAGGATATGAATGCTTTTGTTTCGTTAAAAGATCAACTAACTTTATTAGCTACAAATAGTAAAGTTCTATATCTAGTTTATACGATTATTTGTAATTCTTGATATTATTATTTATGAATTAAATTTTAAAAAAAATAAGTTGAAAAAAAAAAAGGCACAAAATTGGTTCCTGTAAAGCCCATGGACATAATATCGGCCCTAATTTGTATCAACATTGATATGGAGTTTCACGCCCAAGAAAGTTTCTACGAAAAACAGACACAGACAGAGAGGGAGTCAAGAGTCACAGATGGAGAGTAGCAGTGCAAGTGATGCTCAAATGGTCCTTCAAAACCCTAACAATGGAGTAACAATTCGAACGAATAAGAAAGAAGAGAAGCCAGAGGTGGTGGTTATAATGGGTCCCACTGGTTCAGGCAAATCAAAATTGGCCATTGATTTAGCAACCAACTTCCCCATTGAAATCATCAATGCTGATTCGATGCAGGTCTACCATAGCCTAGATGTTCTCACCAATAAGGTTCCCTTCCATGACCAAAAGGGTATAATTTCTCTCTCTCGCTCTCTCCCGTAGTTATGCTATATTTATTTGTTTTTGTGATTTTGTGGGTGCACTTATGTGTCTTGTAGGAGTTCCTCACCATTTGCTTGGGAATATAAGCCCAAACGTTGAATTCACAGCAAAGGAATTCCGGGATTCTGCTATTCCTGTGAGTTGTCTTTAGCTCAGGTTTTCTGTTCTTTCAATTGATTGAATTGAAGATTTTTTTTTTCTCTTGCATTAATGTTTGTTGAGTTGGCATCTTTTACTCTTATCAAGCGAACAATGAGATTTGATAGTTGTTGATCCTTTTTTTTTTTGTTCGATTTTCAGATTATTAATGAAATATGGTCACGCAACTGCTTGCCGGTCATTGTTGGGGGTACCAATTACTATATTCAGGTGGGAACTCTTACTTTGTGCATAAAGGTTAAAACTTTTATTTTTATTTATATCTCTATATCTGTATAATGAGAAGAAGTTTTCTGAGCAAACTGAAAATCCAGATGTTTCCTTTAGTACATTTGTGCAGCAGAATGTTAAGTCTTGGTTCTGTTACGCTGCATTCCTTATGTATTGCCTGTTTTTGTCTGTTCATTGCTTTCAGGCTCTGGTGAGTCCATTCCTCCTAGATGATAATTTGGAAGATTTGGATGAAAGCTTTCAGAATCAGCCCCTTGGTATACAGCAAATCCATTGCTTTACAATTTGCATTGACAACTTCAGTATTATTAATTTACAATATTCCCTATGGTTTTCAGGAGATGAACAGAGTGATGAGACGCCTGAGTATGGTGGAAATGGTGCCAATAGATATGATTATCTTAAAAATCTTGATCCTGTTGCAGCTAACAGAATTCATCCAAATAATCATAGAAAAGTAGGCTTCAAAACTCCCTACTTGTCACTTTTCAGTCCTTGAAATATTTGTAAAGTTGCATGTTTTTTTCTACTTTTTCCACTAGATTTAATATTGTGATGATTATAAGAAAAAATTCTTACTGTTTCTGCCTGCATCATTTTGCTTACTTCTGCCATTCATGGACTGGAAGTCTTCTCATGGCCTGAGGGACTAGTGAATTTCTTGTAACTGTTGAGTGTGGCTTTATTTTTCATTTTTCCTACCTCATCTACTAATTAGACTGGCGTTTGGCTTGAGACCCGAGGATTTACCTGAGTTTGGCCTATGATGTTTGATGTTAGGCTAGGCTAGTTTCATCACTAGCGGCAGTTTGCTTTATTATATTGACTGTATATCTTTGGATCTGATGTTTAAAATATATCTATGCTTTCTTTTGGTTCATGTTTACTTTAACACAATTTTCATGGACATCTATATAAATCTATATGACTAAAAGAAAATATTGTTGACATTGCTCTCATTTACATAATTTGATTATTTTACCACAAGTAAACACTTACGGTTTTGTGGCTTTATCCTGAGTTCCTGATGGCATTTTAAGTGGGGCTTGTTCAAATAAGCAACTGTCCTTGATTTGTTTTCCGCTCCACTAATCGCTGTGCAACATCTTTCAATAATTTATGCATTTGTATGTATAATTTCAGGGAAAATCCATATGCTTTAGATCCCTGAATTTGGTTCTGTTTTGCAGATCAATCAGTACCTTAATTTGTATTCTCGCTCGGGTATTCTCCCTAGCAAACTTTATCAGGGAAAGGCCGCAGAGGTTGGTATATTTATCCATGTAATATATGAGCTTCAGTGTGTATTATTTTTGTGAAACTGTCTTGTATAAAAAGAGTGCTTTATATATTATTAAGAGTTAATAATTTTCTTATTTTTTTAGCATTGTTGTTGACAAAATCATTATCTTGAATATGTTGATTAAAGGCCATTGAATATTTTGTTTCAAGGTAAATTTGACATTTCTTTAGTTCTTAAACTTCAAAACAGTTGAGCAACATGAATTTTTTGCAGGATTTAAGAGGGTGCCTTTTGAAAAAGTAGTTTCCAACATCAATGAAAAATAGCCTGTTAGTAATTCGTTTTAAGGCCTTGGTCATTCTGTATGCCATTCAACTTTGCTTGATGCCTAAAATTTTATGGCATTAAATTTGCAGATTGAACAAATTTGAAATGTAATATATGATAAGTACATAATTGGCTGCTTAATTCTGCATCTCCTGATGGCCATTTTTGGACTGAACTGCAAATAGTAATATTTTCTCTGGAGAGATGAATCTGAGTTTACCTTACATGCTCATGAATTTTCTAACATCATGCATGTGGCAGGGCAGAACTGGGGTCGCATTGATGATTGTAGATTCAATTGTTGTTTTATTTGTGTTGATGCTGCAATACCCGTGCTGGATCAGTACGTGGGGCAAAGAGTAGATTGCATGATTGATGCTGGATTGCTCGGTGAAGTTTATGATATTTACAATCCTAATGCGGATTATACCCGAGGCTTACGACAAGCCATTGGTGTACGGGAATTTGAGGATTTTCTGGGAGTTTACCGTTTGGAAGGCAGGAATTGTAGTCCAAATGATTCTACTGATGAATCTCTCTTCATGGTATCAGCAAACAAGGAGAAGATGCTGAAGGATAATATTAGAGAGATTCTCTGTTCCTCTGATGATAATGAACTGAAAATTCTTCTAGTTGAAGCTATTGACAAAGTAAAATTAAATACCAGAAGACTTATTCGTCGTCAAGTAAGTTTGTGTTATCACACCTAACATGTTTTTTAGATATGCATTTGAGAGATATTTGTGTGTGTGTGTGTGCGTGCGTGTATAATATTTATGGTCCATGTCGCCCCTTGATATGTGTCAATATTTCCAACTGATATAATTCTTGGAAATTTTCATCTTTGTAATGCTAATTTCTTTTGTTTGTTCCTAACCCAAATTTTCTCAGCACAATGAAAAATTTATGAACTAATCATGTCATTGTTTTTATTATTTTCTGTGCACAAATTTGTCTGCCATGAATTATTTAGAATCTATGACTTAGTCTCTGGGAAAATACTAGTTCTAATTTATCTCAAACATTGATCCACTCTGAAATACGTTTTTCTGTGCTGATTAATCCTCTATTTTGAATTTCTCTGTATAGAGAGCAGTTGCTGCTGATATTTCAGCTTATGATCAATATGGAAGCTTTATGATGGGAATTGTTTTTGTTTTGCAGAAAAGAAGGCTTACACGGCTCCGAACATTGTTTGGCTGGAATATACATTATGTTAATGCAACAGAATCCATATCAAGTAGAAAATTTCTCTGCCTATTTTTGTCTAATCTAAAGTACTAATCTAAATTAGTCTTTTTTAGCTGTTGAAAAATATTTTCAAGACACTCTCCTGAGTAAGATAGGATGATTATATGTTCCAGGCAAATCAGATGAATCATGGTCTGCAGAAGTAGTTGGACCTGCAGTGGAAATTATCAGATCCTTTTTAAGTGAGGATGGGAGCTCAGTGTCTGATTTTAGGGCAAATGATGGTGCTGGAATGGGATCAATTGGAAGAAACTTGTGGACCCAGTATGTGTGCAAGGTGAGTTTTGCTTGATGTACTTTGGGCAAATACCTGTTCTGCTTTTTGACATTTTGTTTCCTTCTGCTGCTTAAATTGGCTGGTAACTTATTTTTGACATTTTGACTTCTTTTGCTCTAACACTGGTGTCTACATATGATTTACCTATTGGTAGGCTTGTGGGGATAGGGTTCTTAGAGGAGCTCATGAGTGGGAGCAGCACAAACTAGGCCGTGGGCATCGGAAACGAGTTTCTAAGTTTCGGAAGGTTCAAAGGCAAGGTTCTTCTTTGGTGGATCAGGACATTCTAACCATAGTTAGCAACCAAGTTTCAGGATCATAGAACTTACTGGTTATGAGCTGGAATGATATGAACAACTCCCATTCGAGATTTCTTTATGGCGGGCAAGGACATTCTGGCCGTAGTTAACAACCAAGTTTCAGGATGCAAGGACATTCTGACCTTAGTTAACAACCAAGTTTCAGGACCAAGAACTCTCTGGTTATGAGCTGGAATGATATGAACGACTCTCATTCAAGATTTCTTTATGGTGGGCAAGGACATTCTGACTGTAGTTAGCAACCGAGTTTCAGGATCATAGAACTCTCTGGTTATGAGCTGGAATAACGTGGACGACCTCCATTAAAGATTTCTTTGTAAGGTATCATGCTAAAAGGCAACTGGGAATGTACCAACATTTGTTACATCTTTCCTTGTTTCTTGAAAACGGTTGACTTGGATTCTTGAATGAGGGTTGTGTTAGGACCTAATTGCGTACAGAAAAGGCTTAGTTGTAATAAGGAAAAGCATCATTGGATTTGATTCTAATTGTGAGATTGCTTATGTGACGATTGTGCTTACGACTCGAGCATGCAATTTGTGATATAAATAATGAACGTGTATTGTTGATGTCATAAATGATTTTTGGCCTAATATGTCAAATTACCTTGAATTTTGCAGTTTTTTGTATTTTATTTTATTTTGACTTTTTGTTTTTTATCAATTTTATTTCAATTTTTGACCTTTTGTAACAATACAACCTCAATTACTATTAAGAATTGTAAGTGAAAATTTATGTTCAACCTTTTTTAAATCAAGACTTATACACTTTTAAAAAATAAAAATTAAAAAGAATTCCATTAGTGTTATCTAATTAATGTTGCATATAAATTAAAATATTAGTTTTTGAAATGAATGTGCTAATTAATAATTTAAGAACATACGTTTCTATTATTTAACAAAAAAAATTCTGAAATATGGGATAAAAATTAATTTAATGAAATATGATTTTTTTTTTCAAATTACGTGGTTTTATTTTATATTGTTTATATTTTAAGAATGAAAGAAAATTCTAATTGTTGTAAGTTTTGAATTGATAATATAGTCAAATTATTAATTATTCATTTAGTAAAAATAAATAAATAACTTAAATTATTTTAATTGAATATTTCTAAATCTATTGTGTCATCCACTGGATATGAATATAATTTGATATGTAAAGGACATTTAAAATTTTATTTTTATTAATAATTTTTACAATGATAAAAATAATTTTATTTACAATTCCATCTTTAATAGCAATTGAAAGTGCTTTGCTGTAAAATGCGAAATTGAAATAAAATTGGCAAAAATGTCAAAGTAAAGTGATTGCAAAAATTTGGAAAGTTAAGAGTATTTTGATGTAGTAGGCCATGATCCTACAACCAATATATATACATAATGCACGAGCTCACCATACACTAAACTAATAAAAAATAATTTTTTCGATTAAAAAGAATATTTTTAAATATTTATTAGGAAAAAAGATAAAATAGTAGTAACTTTTTAGAAAATCCTTTTTAATTGACACAGTGTATGGCTGATCCCCTACATAAAGCGTAAGCAAGTCTTATTTTACAATTTAAATATTGTCCTTTTTCTATCTACAACTTCTCTGTCTGTCTCTTAATATTATTTCTCTACATGTTCTGCTCTCTCTTTCATTTTTTCATCATTTCTCAACTTTCAAACATAGGTGCAATGGCTAAGTCATTGCATTTTTCAAGTCCTAGAAAAGCGAGCATTGCTCCATGGTCAATTGATGGGAAGTTCACGATCACCCACGCAAGGGCGATTTTAGGGGAGGGAAGAGAGGATCTTAGAGAAAAAAAATTTGAGATGGTGGTAGTTCATTTGAGTTAAAGGTGTCCCGATTTAAAATTGCAGTGTCTCAAGTGACGTAAAACAAAACCATAGATTGTCATACCAAATATTGTAGCTTGCGGAGATGATTTGCTCTTTCAAATGGGGATAACTAATTAATCCTTTCTAATTTTGATATTGCTACTTTAAGATCCCTACATAGGACCCAAGGCTTTCTATCACCTTGCCATTGGAAAATCGAGGAAGCCTCAAATCCTATTTCTAATTGCGCTTGGCTAGGTGCAAAATTAATTGATTTCAAACCATAATTTTTCCCCTCCAAACCCTAACCCTAATCACATTGGAAATAGTTCCTGAGGGGCTCTTAATCTTAATCCTTCTACTTTACATCCTAATTTTGCCTTCAATTAGACTACAAAATTCAATAATTAGTGACAAAATTTAACGAAAGAATTGCATTCCATCGTTAAACATCAACGAACTATTGACTATAACTGATCCAATTAAGTTGAGAAAATTTATTTATTTTATTAAAAATATAATGATGGATTGTTGTTATTTCTTCGCCAAATAGCAATTTGAAAATGATCGAAGTGGTTGCTAAAATTCGCACCATAAATTTGGCAGGAGGAGTAATGGCGGAATAGTAATGGACTAGTGATCGAAAATATGACTATCAAGTTTGCTGAGGAAGCTGCTTGGGATTCGGAGAAATCTATTATTGTCTCTACAAGACAAATTTCAGTTGAGAATATCACTCAAGAATCAGAAGCAAATGAAGAAATTGAAGGCCATAACTTAGAAGATGTTGATGATGTAGCCATTAGAGGAACAAGAAGCTTGAATGGTATATACAGCATATGTCACTTAGCTGTAAGTGAACCATATTGTTATGAAGAAGCAGAAAAATCTCAAGAATGGAGAGCAGCAGTGAAGGAGATAGGATTGATTTCAAAAAATAATACTTGGTGTCTTGTTGATAGACCAACCAATAAGAAAGTTATAGGGGTTAAATGGATTTATAGACTGAAATTGAATGCTAATGGCTCAATTAGCAAGTACAAAGCAAGACTTATTGTGAAAGGTTACTCTCAATAGTATGGATGGGATTTCACAGAAACATTTGCACCTGTGACAAGATTTGACACCATCAGACTGCTTATTTTGGTTGTAGCTCAAAAATCTTGGGATGTTTATCAACTTGATGTTAAGTCTGCTTTTTTAAATGGATATTTGGAAGAAGAAATCTTCGTTGAGCAACTAGAGGGATTTGTGCAAAAAGGAGATGAAGGCAAAGTTTATTTGCTAAAGAAAGCCTTATACGACTTAAAACAAGCACTTAGAGCCTGGTATTGCAGAGTTGATGAGCATCTATAGGGGCTGGGGTTCATCAAAAGCTGCAATGAGGCTACTTTGTATTTAAAAGAGAAAAATGGTGAATTGTTGATTGTTTCTATTTATGTAGGTGGCCTTTTGATCACAGAAGCAGCTTTGCATTGGTGAATCAATTTAAAGAAGAAATGAAACATGTGTTTGAGATGAATGATTTAGGAAAAATGTCTTATTTCTTGGGAATTGAGATCATTCAATCTGCACGTGGTATATTTCTTTGCCAAAAGAAATACTTGAATGAAGTTTTGATAAAGTTTGGAATGCAAAATTGTAAAGAAGTTAGCACTCTTCTAGTTCTTAGTGAAAAATTGAGCAATTCAGATGGTGAAAGCAAGGTTGATGCAAGTATATATAGAAGTCTTATTGGTTGTCTTCTTTATTTATTTGTCACCAGGCCTGATGTTATGTATGCAATAAGTATGCTGTCAAGGTTCATGCAAGCTCCAAGTGAAAACCATTTAAAAGCTGCAAAATGGGTCTTAAGATATTTAAAGGGGAACAACTGATCTTGGAATCCTATATAGAAAAAATTGTGAAGTAAAGATGCTGGGATTCAATGATAGTGACTGGGCAGGCTCAAATGATGACATGAAGAGCACCTCAGGTTCTTGTTTTAGTATTAGATCAGGAATGCTAAGTTGGAACTCCAAAAAATAAGATACGGTAGCTCAATCCACAACAGAAGCAGAGTATATTGCTGCTGCAACTACTGTGAATCAAGCAATATGGCGAAGGAAGATGTTGGTTGATTTGAAAATTCATCAAAATCAAGCTACTGAGATTTTTTGTGATGATAAATCAGTTGTGGGTATGGCAAAGAACCCCGTCTTTATGAAAAGACAAAACACATCAAAATTAAATGTCATTTTCTAAGGGAAGCTGAGAAAGAAGGTGAAATTCAACTCATATGTTGCAGCTCTGAAGATCAGGTAGCAGGTATTCTAACTAAAGGGTTGCGGAAATCCAGATTTGAAGTTTTAAGAGAAGCTTGGAGTTTTCAGCAGCATTAGTGTCAAGGAGGAGTGAAAGAATGTCTGTTGTGACACTATTGCTGTCACATTAGCTGATATGTTTTATTAGCTTTTTTTGTTATTCAAATCTGCATTTTGACTGGAAAATCTAGAGTTCGCTAAGTGAATGGTGTAGCATGCTTTAAGCATTAATTTAGGGAGACATGTTCCTTAAATTAAGGAAGTTAGGTATTGACCGTAAAAGAAAACTTTTTGTAATTGATGTATATATGAAATATAGCTCGTCTTTATTCAATTTTAAATGTGTGTGTTGTTCTCACATTCCTGCACCAAGTCTTCCAAAGATATTTCATTATGTTAAAAAAAAAAAAAAAAAAAACCCTGGAATTGCTATCTGACACTGGTTATTTAGCTGCCAAACCAGCTGTTTCTCCAATGGACATTCATCTCAAACTTGGCACTGATACTAGTGATCCTTTTAACTGAATCTGAGATTTCTTCTTGTTGCAAACTGATTGGTAGGTTACAGTATGTCACTACAACTAGGCCAGATTTTTTTTTTGCTGTAAATCTGCTCAGTCAATATCTTTCAAAGCCTACTACTGTTCATTTCACAGCCCTTCATCATATTCTCAAATATATTAAACAGTCTCCATGGAAAGGACTTTTCTTTCCCTCTTCTTCTAAAGTTCAAATAAATGTGTTTAGCGACTGTGACGGGCTGGTTGCATTAACACCAGAAGATCTATTTCAGGTTTTTATGTTTTCCTTGGTAACTTTAATTAGTTGGTGATCTAAAAAACAAAACAAAGTATCTCAATCCTCCTCTAAAGCAGAATATCGAGCACTTGTAGCAACAACTTGTGAAATACAGTGGCTTTAAGTATCTTCTTTGTGATCTTCATGTCCTTCATCCTTCACCAGCTAATATCTACAGTGATAATCATCTGCTTTGCATATAGCTACTAATCCTACATTGCATGAGAGGACTAAGCATATCGACTTAAAAATAACAACATCATTATTTCCATCCAAATTATTAATAAAAAGGTCAATGTTTTCGCGAGCAATGTCGAAACTAGCTATATATTGGATTTTTGTTGTACTTCACATTGCAAGAACCAAAAATGTTTTTTTTCTTTCCAAATAGATTATTCATTTTGTGGTACACGTACGATAACGCGTTTTCACATTTGGACTGAGATATTATTTAGGTAGAACTCTCCTAATATTGGTAATTTCAATTTTCGAATCTCTAACTTTACATGTAAATCAACTAATTATTTAAAGTTTAATTAGCGAGCTAGATTTCTAATTATGAACTAATAAGCTTAAATCTAATAAATTTTGCTTCAAATATACATATGTTCAAATTAAATATAGTAATATGTAACTTGGGCATCTCTACTTTTGAATATTTACCATGCTTATCCTTAAAGTTTTTATGGATGATATTATACGCTCCACAAAATAATTTGTTAAAAATTTTTCTTGTTACTTCAATTATTTATGGCTATAAACTAGCAAAAACAATCGCTTATTTGGTTAGGTAGATCTATAAATTATTGTTTTTCATTTCATTTTTAATTCTCCATTCACATTCTTGGATATAGTTTACTTTTAATATGTCCAAACGAGGTGCAACAATTGGCTAATTCAAAATAAAAGAGCAACTATATAGTTTTTTATCTCCCAATTTATATAATATTTCTCCATTTTCCATTATGTATATATACATATACACATGTAGAAATTCATTAAACAATTAAAACTCTCTTAGTTATTATATTAGGATTTTAATTTATATATAATTAGTTCAAAACTCAGTTTTTCAGATCATTAAAATTAAATATGGTGACATTCAATTATAAAAAAATCATCTATATACCCCAGAAGTAACAAGAAAAATCTAAATTAATAAACAATATTCAAGAATTTCCTTCTGTTTTTTTAATAATCTTTTTTGCGTAAAAAATAGTGACTATACTATACTTTTTTTTCTTTTGAAAACCTAACAAAAAATCTAGTGTCTTTCATCTAGGTATGTCCGGTTCATTGAACCGCGGGTTCCAGTTCATAGGACTGGTGGTTCAAAATTTTTAAAATGTTGATCTTGAACCAGTTCCGCGGAAAAAATAGTTGTCACAGTTCTTCGCAAAGTGGTTGCTATTTAGCGACCAATTTTAGTCGTCGCAGATATCGATTGCTGTTTTCACATTTTTTTGTAGTGATATTCTCTTTAAATGGATCGGAGCAAAGCGAGTACCCTAAAACACCTGTACCACTTTCATCCCTACCCCTTAAGATGTAAAATAAAGTATTACTTATTGGATTAGTTTCGAATTAATTCATGTGCTGAGAATTTGATATTTTAATAAAAATTAATATTAATGGTGCTGAAAATTTTCAGAATTAATTTGATTAGTTTTTAAAATTTTTATGCATTGATTTCAATTAAATAATGATTTAATCAAATAAAAAAATTGAAAAAGTTTTGAAATAGTCAAAGAAACGAAGAATCCAATCTGCTATTCATGTGGCCGAACTACTAAGCTCCGTGAGCCGTAAGTGATGGGCCGTGCATCAGTTTTAAATTAATATAAAATCACCTCCTTGTGCGAGCTTTGGTAGTTGGCGCGAGTCCTAGCTAGCAATAGTTGCTGGTTTTTGGTTATATATATATATATATATATATATATATATATATATATATATATATAAACCTACAATTTTTCAATGAGTCGGTTGTCATTCAGTCAAGGGACGAGAAGCCTGTGGTCTTTTGACCACATCGTGACTGTTTTAGGAGCATAAGATGGCCGTTGGTGACGCTGGCCATTGCAGGCTTTTCACTGTCGACAGTGGTAAGCTTTTAATGAAGAAAAAAAAAAGATTTTTGAGAAGATAACGCATTTACTTTTTGGCCCCTCATTGTTTTTCAATTTTTCAATTGGGCTCCAAAATCCTTTAATTTGTTCTATTAGGTCCTAAAATTAATTTTGGTTAGATATAGAAAAATCACTATAATTCCATCAAATTCAATCAAAATCTATAAAAAAAAGTCTCATAAATTTCATAAAACTCTATGTAGAATTCTAGTAGTGTCATAGCCCTCCCCTTGGTAAGTATTGTCCGCTTTGGGGCGTTACGTATCGCCGTCCCCCTCACGGTTTTGTCCCCTCAGGCAGGCTTTGCAACCCACCCAAAAGGCGCCTACGAAGTTGAGGAACCACCCCTCTTATGTATAGGATCGCCCCCTCGTACTTAACCGATGTGGGATTTGCCTAAGGTGTCACATACACCCCCCCCTTAGGGACTCAGCGTCCTCGCTGAGGTTTGCCCCACCACCGGCCAGAGGAACGAGGGTCGGCTCTGATACCAATTGTCATGGCCCTCGACATGGCTGAATATTGTCCGCTTTGGGCCCTTCCGTACGAGGTCACCCTCACGGTTTTGTTCTTGGGGGAAATGGGAAACTTCCCAGGAGGTCACCCATCCTAGGATTTCCGTTAAGCGAGCACGCTTAACCTCGAGTTCTTCCAACTCTCCAGCCATTTCACCACCAAAACGCGTCCAGCAGAGTTGCCAGCGCAGCGCATGGGCCCCACAGGATATTGTCCGCTTTGAGGAGTTGATAACTACATTCCCTCTCACGGCTTTGTTCCTTAGGGAGTTGATAACTACATTCCCCTAAGAACGCGTCCAACCATTCAAGGCACCACCCCTCTTATGTATAGGACCACCCCCTCGTACTTAACCGATGTGGGATTTGCCTAAGGTGTGCTGGCCTTGCCACATACAAGAGGGGTGGTTCCTCAACTTGGTAGGCGCCTTTTGGGTGGGTTGCAAATCCTGCCTGAGGGGACAAAACCGTGAGGGGGACGGCGATACGTAACGCCCCAAAGCGGACAATACTTACCAAGGGGAGGGCTATGACAATTGGTATCAGAGCCGACCCTCGTTCCTCTGGCCGGTGGTGGGGCAAACCTCAGCGAGGACGCTGAGTCCCTAAGGGGGGGTGTATGTGACACCTTAGGCAAATCCCACATCGGTTAAGTACGAGGGGGCGGTCCTATACATAAGAGGGGTGGTTCCTCAACTTGGTAGGCGCCTTTTGGGTGGGTTGCAAAGCCTGCCTGAGGGGACAAAACCGTGAGGGGGACGGCGATACGTAACGCCCCAAAGCGGACAATACTTACCAAGGGGAGGGCTATGACAAGTAGAATCTGTAGAAATCTTAGGAAATTCTTCAATTCCATCAAACTCAACAATTCTTTTAAAATCTTACACAATCCTAATCCAATACACCCCCTTAGATAGGCAAAATAAGTTTTTTTATTATAATAATAAATATAATTGAATAATATATTAATAAGGAATTACCGATTTCATAGGTAGCAAGTTATTAGATATTTTTAGATCTAATGGCCACATTAGGCAGTTTAAATCTAATGGAAGATAACTACTTCGCTATCTATACAGAATTTCTCATTTCTATACAATAGTCTTACCCACTTATAATTAAAAAAACTTTTTATTTAAATTATAGATATAGTAAAATATACTATATAAACATTTATGAATTATCGTATGATTAAAAGTATTATATGCAATAAAGGATAACGAGAATCGTTAGATATTATTTTTTTATGTGGGATAAATAATTTTAATTTATACTTCATTTGTATTATTAATTAAAGAGTATCAACTAATAAAGATTTTGTTTTCAAATAGTAAAATTTAATATATGCTACAAATAACATAATATACTGAACATTAAGGAAAAAATATATAGACGACTCGGTTTTCGATTCGGTTTGGTTTAATTCGATTTTGGTATGGTTCCAGTACGGTGCTTCATAAGAACAGGAATCAGACCCAAAATAATAAATTGCATTCGGTTAGGTAAGGTCCAGCTCCTGCTATCTCGGTGTTTTTTCGATTCCAGTTCAATTCAATACGGTTCTATGGTTCGGTTCGGATCCCCAAGAACCATGCACAACCCTACTCTTTTTTCTCCTTGTATAGCTGAACTTATTATTTTTTGGGAAGCTTTGAGTTGGTCGAAGAGAAAAGTAGCAGAGAGAGTTTTACCGCGATTTGTTATTTCTAATGCTAGTCAAACTACTTGCAGAAAGTCTTTGTGTGGGAACCTCCATAAGCTAATATGGTGGTTCATGTCTTAACGCAGTATGTTATTTCTCATGCTAGTCAGACTATTTGGAGATAGAGTCTCCTTTTTGCCTTGATTTATTATTGTCAGATGTTGCTCTGTAGTTTTTCTTAGGTTGGGTGTATGGGGAAGATTTATTGGTCATGGTAAGTTAAGATCTTTTATGTTAAGTTTTTACTAGTGTTATTAATAAAATTTATTATTTGTTTTCAAAAAAAGGAAAACTAATTAACATATAATAAAAGATTTTATCTCTAGCAGAAACAAAATGAGATAAAAATAATATTCAATGTATTATTATTAATTATATGTGAATTTTATCTCTGGCAAAAAAAAAAAAAAAAAAGAGATATATTGAAAAATCAATTATATTTTTAAATAAAAATATTTTCATATTTATAAATATATATGTTTATGATTGATATAGAATTAAAACTTAATCTAATATGTGATAACTGTTTAAAATATTTCTTAAAGAAAAACAAAATAGTAAACAATGAAAATGAGAGAGAGGACCGAGAAAGTGGGAAGAAGAGAATGCAAGAAAAAAGAAAATAAACCATCTTTACACAATCTTGTGTAAGTCGACTTGAGCTTTTTTTATTATTATTATTATTATTATTATTATTTTTTTTTTTTTTTTTGGTAAAGAAAGGGAACAAAAATTCAAGAGAAAGTAAATATAATATCTGGGGTATATTTGAGCATCTATTTGATACAAAGCTAGTGTTTATTATTTCTTTCAAGCATTTTATCAAACACTTAAATATCTTTTTTATCAGAACTTAAAGAAATTCTACTGTTTGCAGCTTCTTTCCCTCCTTCAACTCTCTAACAATTTAGAGACAATTTGTTTGAAACTATCCATGTTTTTACGGAAAAGTGTTATGCAGGCATCTGCGCTTCCATCTCCGTTGCACGAAGGTAGAAGAAACATGAAGCCTTCAATTGGAATATAAGATGGCATAAATATACAAGGACTTCCTCCTCCAAAATCAAGTTCATAAAATGGAAACCTTAGCCAGCTATCAACCTTCAAATTAGGAATACACGTAGACACATTAGCATCCGCAGTGGGCACCAAGTCTTCCTCCTTTGCCTTAACCGTTGCGAAGTCAATGAATGATTTGAAGTATTTGTCGTTCACACTTTCAATGGCGTCGCGAACGAGCTTGGCTGCATAACCCAACGGCTCCTGCACTAGGTCTTCAACCTTAGAACTTGGATATGTCCAGAGCACCAAGTTACCGAAGTATTCATTTGGCACTTTCGGGTTCATTCGCGCACGACCATTGACTGAAATTTTTATACGGGTATTTTCAGACCCGTTCAATTGACGAGCCTTCGTCATAGTCCTCCATAAATGAGCAAGCAAGCTTTCAAAAGTGGTATACGGCTTGTTATTACCATTAGCTCCGTTCGGTAATGAATTAGAAGCCCTAGTTTTGAGCTCAGAGAGAAATTCCATTGTAAAATGGACTTTATGGACTTCAACTTCTTCTACCAACATACCATCATAATTAGAACAATCATTGACAAGATTTTTGCATTTAAATTCTACTCCTTTGTGTTCAAACTCGAAATATGGCGGATTTCTAGGGTTAAAAATGGTTCGATCATGAAGAGGAAGAGGGTTTATGTCAAGTCCTCTAGTAGCTTTCCCCCAAGCAACCAAAAAATTGCTAGCGGAGTGCCCATCAGCTACTAAATGATGGGCTGTGAAGCCAATCACCAGTGAGCCACAAGCGAATCTAGTGAGTTGAACTTGCAATAATGCCTCCACATCCTTTACCTTAGGGTGAAGACTAAGTAAAAATGGAGATGGCTGCAAAGGCATGACTTGTTCAAGCTTAATATCAATCGATGCCTCAACAAAATTCACCCCTTTGTCATTTAGGAAAATGACAGGATCGCCATTTTCATTTTCTCCTAATCTTCCTGCCCATTCTCTGTATTCTGATAAGACTTTTTGCAGGCCAAGCTCAATGGTAGCATTGGTTGGAGTTGGTGGATTATAGGCATAAATGATAGCTACATGAGTGTTGTAACTGACTTTATCAAATACACTAAGAGGAACGAAGTGTGATTTTGGATCAGAAGGAATCTTATTGCTATCGCAAAATGGCTTAACAATTTCTGTTCTTTCTACTGTCACCTTCATGGTTTTTTTGGTTGAGGTTATATAAATTTGGAGAGAAAAAATACAGAAAGGTTTGTTTTCAGTATGGGTAGCAAATTAAAGCATTCTCCTTTCCATACATATATAGTGAAGCGCTTGCTCTATGCCAAGCCTTTATATCTGTGGTTGGTGTCAACAAACATTAATGTGATACATAGAACTCAGAGACAAATAGGCAAATTAGGTCCATTTAAAAAAAAAAAAAAACAAAGAAAAAGAAAAGAAAAATAGGTAAGCACGCTTCTAGAAGTTGACTGGGCATACACAGTCCTCATTATCGGCTTTTTTTTCATTTTTCTTGATACACTTATCTTTTGTGTTGAGTTTTAATATAAATGAATTTAAAATATGAGATTTATTTATAAATAAATTATAGATATAATTAATAAATTTTTCATATTTAAAATTTAAAATTTTATTTATTTTTATTTTTAAAATAACTTTAATATAATCGCTTTAGAATAAGGAGGATGGAGAGTTTTTCATCAAACTTTAGATTATTTAAATTAATGAAATTCATTTAGAAAATTTTTTTTAATATATATATATATATATATATATATATATATATATATATATATATTTAAGAAAGGACAAGTTTAGAAAAATCAAATCAAAAAGAGGTAGCGTTGTATTGACGCAAGGAAGAAGGAAAGAATCTGATGGGCCCAATCCAAGTGTTTATGACATTTCCATTTAAATCGAAATATCTCGTTTCTCTTTTTTTGACATTTTGTTAAAATTGAAACTTTGTATATGACATTTGTTAAATTGCCCCCTACAAAAAATCTCTATTAAACTTTTCTTCAATTAATTGAGCATTAATTTAAAAATAATCTAGTCAATTACTTTTAATTTTTTCTAGAATTAAATTGATTCAATTTTTTAATTTTTTTTGTGAAGTAAAAAACTGTCAAATTTAATAGAATGACTGTAGTAATTATACTACTTTGATTTTCTATAAATATAATATAAATAAAATTGAAAAAAATAAAAAGGTATCTAACTTAATGGAATAATGAGTAATTATTTATATTTAAATAAATATAATGTCACAAATCGAGCTCTTTTTTTTTTTTTTTTTCGCTTTAGTTATCCTCTCCATCAATATAGAGATAAGGAGAAACCTTTGAAAGTGACCAATGCGACCAAAAAAGCAATAATAAAATAATAAAAAGGAAGAAATATTGAGATAAGGAGACACCTTTAAGTGGCGATTGAGGTCGCGACAATGGTGTGGCATTTGTGATCGTGGTGGTGGAGTGGTGGTGAATAGTAGAATTTGAGATTAAGTTTGATTAAAATTAAACTTTTGAGTGATATTTACTGGCAATTACTTAGGTTTTGGATGGAATTACTGTTTTATTATTTTAAATAATGGTAATCCAATTGTAATATTCATTACATTACATAGTAAAAAAAAAAAAAAAAATCCAAACGTCACAATAAAAAATCTATTAAAATATCGCAATCAACTGTATAATATAATTTTCATTCCATTATATAGTTCATTACATTGAACCAAACGTGGTCTAACAAAGAGTTAGCATAAAACAAATTGTTATTGTTATTAACAAAAACCATAGTTTAAAACCAAACATGGCCTTAACAAAAATGAGCTAATTAAGCATAAAACAAATTGTTATTGTTACTGATGTTGTGCGGTGCCCACTCAAATGGGACCCACATTTGAAAAGAAAAAGAAAAGAGAAAACGTGGTAGGAACCACACGGTTTGAAAAAATAAAAAGGAAGAGGAAATTTTTTTTTTCGGTGGACGCGTTAGGATTCGGTGGACGCGTTACAGTTTCGGTGGACGCGTAATTAACGCGTCCACCCTCTCCTATAAATAAGAGATGGCTCAGCCATCTCAATATACACAACCGAGCGAAGAGAGTTTTTTGAGAGAGTTTCAGTTTTAGAATTGGGTTCTAAAACTCGGGTAGAGAAAATATGAGGATAATTTGGGAAACACTTGCGAGTGCCACTATTTTTGTATTACTCTCTTTGTAAGCCTACTATTTTTAATAGTAGAAGAATTATTCAATTTTTGTCCCGTGGACGTAGCCCTAACAGTTAAAGGGTGAACCACGTAAATATCTGTGTCATATTTCTATTTTTCTGTTGTGTTATTATTCTCGTAATTTTATTGCCGGGCCCTAACAACTGATAGAAGCAAAAGTTTAAAGATATAAAGAATAAAAAAATTTGGAAGTTTTTTTTTTCTTTTTTTTTTTTAATACTGAGAGAGAGAATTCAAACTTAAATATATTATAAAATTATATATGTATTTACTATTAATCTGTGCCTTAGTATGAATGATAAAAATTTCGTTCTTGAGACATTTATATATTAGGAAGTAGAAAACAAAAACACAAAATAAAATAAAACAAAAACACGACATGGCTCTATTTTTTTAAGGAATTTATGTGAAGTGGGTAACACTACTTATTATAAATAATAACAAAATAAAATAAAAACACAAATTTCTTGATTATTTTCAATACGTCTTTGCCTAGAAGCAAATCAATTGTTAAATATGAAGTTATTGTTAAAGATCATAGGAGTAATAAGGTGTCATTATGTGATCAGTTCCTCTTACAAGGACCTGTTGAGGAAAATATGGAGTTATAAGGTGTATTTTGGAGAGATAAAGTTAGTTAATATTTTCCTATTCTACTGTTGGGTGTATTTAGTTGTTGGAAGTCCATGTTTAGCTCTTTCTTTGACTAGTTTGGTAGCTAACACAGCCACATAATCTGGCTTGTGATTCACAGTTGATTATCTTCGTTATTCTTGGGATTTAGTTTAGACTTAATCTATTTTGTACCTCTATATAAGAGGAGCTGTGTATGTTCATGGATCATGAGTTAAATCTGAATTAAAAATACAACAGTGGCTGCTTTTTTCTTCTTGCAAAAAAAACACAAATCCTATTTTCTTTCTTGGTATCAGAGCAGGAACAGCTAGGTTCTATATCATTCTGCTCATGGCTTCCTCATCTTTATCACTAAACGTCGGCAATTTCGTCACTTTGAAACTCACCCAAACAAATTACCTTTTATGGCATCAGCAAGTACTAGGACTTGCCGAAAGCCAAGATCTCTTAAATCATCTCACAGAAGAACCACCAATGAATTCGGTAGGATCAGATAAAGCAACAGAGTAATCACTTCAGAATTTCGCTGCTTGGCAGAAAGCAGATAATCTTCTTCGAGGGTGGATAATCGGCACACTTTTTGAAGAATCTCTAGGGCTTGTAATTGGGCTCGATACAGCCTTTGCTGTCTAGGATAATTTTAAAGACTCATATGCACAGGAGTCTCTGTGAATACTCAAATTTTGAGGCTCAAAAAGCGGCACCGGCCGCCGGCCTCCGGCGGCACCGGTTCGGCGGCACTTGCCGCCGGCCATCGGCGGCCCGTTTTTGGCCTATAAATGGCCACTTACCTCTTCATTTTTGGCCACTCCTGTCTGTGTTGACGGACGATCTTTCTCCCTCATGCTTTTGCGATTCTTTTACCGCTTTTTACATTTTTAATTTAGTCTTTATTTTTGTTTATGTGTTGTGATACTTGGCCACTAAAATTAAACAAATTCTAATTAATTAATTAATATTTCCCAAACGAGGAGCTAAATCTGGAGCTAAGAAGCGGTCGCCAATTAAATCAGGTACTAACGAAACTCTGCCTATTTAATTTTAGCATTTCATGCATATTCTTCTTCTACTCCGATTCTGAATTAAAGTTGTTGCATAAATGCATTCACGTCATCAATTCGGCAAATAAACTGCCTCAATTAAAACTTGATTAAGTTTAAACGCCCGATTAATTAATAATCGTGGTATTAAAGCCTAAATCCGACAATATTGGCTAAAAAGCCTAGTTAATTAATAACTACGGTCTAATTGCCTTTATTTCGAACAGTCCGGCTTAAGTCCAATTAACCAATAATTGTGGCTAAAAAGCCTTAATCAATCACGTTTTGGCAACAAATTGCCTACAATTAAATCAACCACATTTTGGCAACGAATTGCCCACGGTTCAATCAATTTTTGGCAAACAAATTGCCTATAAATTAGATTAACCACTGTCTAGCGACAAATCGCTTAAATCAGAATTCTTTGGCAAAATGCCTTAAATAAATCAACTCATTTTGGCTAAAAGCCTTAAAATCAATCAATTTTGGCGAGAATCGCCCAATCAACACTTTCGGCAAACGAATTGCCTAAATCAACTCACTTTGGCTAAAAGCCTTAAAATCAATCAATTTTGGCGACAATCGCCCAATCAACACTTTTGGCAAACGAATTGCCTAAATCAACTCATTTTGGCTAAAAGCCTTAAAATCAATCAATTTTGGCGACAATCGCTCAATCAACACTTTTAGCAAACAAATTGCCTAAATCAACTCGTTTTGGCTAAAAGCCTTCGAGTAAATCAATTTTGGCGACAATCGCCTAAATCACGTCAACTTTTGGCAATAATAAGCCCAAATATCAACTTTGGCGACAAATCGCCCGACAACCATTTTTGGCACAAATGCCTTAAAACCAACATTTTTGGCGACGAACGCCTAATCGAATCAATCGATCCTTTGGCAAAATGCCTAAACAAACATGCACAAAGCATACACACACTCATGCATTAAGCATACACCTTCAAAGCCCTTCAAAGAAGGCCTATCGAACTACGTTGACTTTGATCTTCCATTCAAACGGAAGTACGTAGGCACGTTAGGGATTTAACCCCGAGCGGCAAGTCGAAATCACTTAAATATTTCATTTGGTCCAATTACATCATTTAAATTGCACAGCATTCATTCTTTTGGTTAGTTGATCAGCATGACATGGTCTCGGGATCCACCTCGGGTTCGTAGACCATGCCTTAACATTGGGATAATTAATCTAATAATTAGGTTAATTAAAATTGGAGTCACTTAGGGTTTTTTCCTAGTTTACCCTAAAATAATTAAACAAGGTGGCGACTCATACATTCACGTGCATTTCTGCCCTTAGTCACATGCATGCATATGCCTATGATATGTTCGGGGGAGGGGTTCACAGTTTGGAGACTTCATCGGGGAGAATTTATGTAATCATTTTTGCATAAAGTGGACTACAATTGTTGTGTAAAACTAACCTGCCCTTCTTTAGGGTATTATTTTGTTGTGCCTTGTTTTGCAGGGTATCCTAGCACGAATCAAGTGTTCTTTCTTTAAGAATACTTGATAAGAAAATTTGGACTTAATTATAAAATTTAATGAAAATATTAAAATTTGTTGATTATTTGCACTAATTGAGAATCTTTTTCTCCATTGCATAAAAAACAAATTTCAAATGAATTTCTTCTCTCTTTGTTCAAACTTCTGAGTCTGGATAGCAAGTAGCGCTGATCGGCAGGTCTCTTGGATTATGTCGACGGACAGCCAAAGCGTCCTCCCTGTTACCGCAAACCATCTCTAATCCTTTTGGGGGTGGCCCATGAGTATGCGTACCGTTGGACCCACGCGAAACTCTTTGTTTCACATGTGGTTAGGTATATCCTTACTCAAAGTTCAAGGGTCCCTTAATAAGTCAATTCTCTATTTGTGTCATAGCCTATAGAACCTATCCTTTAAGGCTATATGCACCCAATGATGCTGAATCATTCCATTAAAATGAATTATGTTTTGATATTGTGCGCATTCACGCATTCATCCCATACTTCACAAAAAAAGAGGGTCTGGAAAATGATAAATAAAAAAGACTCTTACAAAAAAAAAACATTCCATTTCAAAGCTGAAAAATCACATTTTGGTCCTGAGACCTGAAAATTTATATTTTGGTCCCTGAGACCTGAAAAATTACATTTTGGTCCCTGAGACCTAAAAAAATTACATTTTTGGTCCCTGAGACCTGAAAATTCACATTTTGGTCCCTAAGACTTGAAAACTTACATTTTGGTCCCTAAGACCTGGAAAATCACATTTTGGTCCTAAAATTTCCGATTTGGCCACAAAGGCCCAAAAATTCCCAATTTGGCCACAAAGGCTCAAAAATTCACATATTGGCCGCAAAGGCCCAAAAATTCTCAATTTGGCCCCAAAGGCCCAAAAATTCCCAATTTGGCCCATAAGGCCCAAAAATTCACATTTTGGCCGCAAAGGCCCAAAAATTCACATTTTGGCCCCAAAGGCCCAAAAACTCACATGTTGGCCCCAAAGGCTCAAAAACTCACATGTTGGCCTTAAAGGCCTAAAAATGCCCAATTTGGCCTCTAAGGCCCAAAAAAAAAATTCTTTGAGAACCTAGGGCCTTTCGAAAAGTCGAGGTGTCCAGCCCTAAACACTCTACCTTATATATCACATCCCATTGGGTCCTATCTGTAACATCCCTTCCCGGTCCACCCGTTAACTCAAATGAACCGAGCTGAGACGCTACAATCTGGTTGAACCTATGTCCTTTCATGCTAATATCAAAGTAAGTCCACTTCTTTTACTTATTTAAGTTACATCCCATTCTACCCCACTCTGGATTTAAATGGCTCGAACTGGGTTCTTGTTCGGCCCAACTCGACTCGACTCTATGCAACGATTCGATTCAGTAGGATGTTACACTATCCTAGGTGTCCTAGCATACCAACATTACCCTACCACACAGGGTCAAACCGGCCCATCTCACAGGGTCAAGTCCAAATACCTTGCCCATACACCACCCTACCTCACACTATCTCACATACCCTATGAAAACACCTTATATAGGATAGTCTAATCGTTTTTTGACTATGTCCTTTCACAGGTACCCACTATTCGAGTGCCAACATCAGTGCCAGTCACACCTACACTACCATCCCCAACATCGCCAGCTACACCAGCTTCACCTACAACTCCAACAACCCCACCTGCATCAATGGCATCAATCTCTGACATCCAAAATCTCATAGAACAACTGGAGGCCAGAATGGAGGCTAGAATGAATAAGGCATTAGCTGCCCAGAGGACTGCACTAATAGCTGAACTAGGTAGTAGTAATGGAAATGGGGCTTCAGTTGGGGGAAATGGACCTGCTACCTCCAATCAAGGACCTGGTGTTGAACCGACAAACCCTACCCTTAACCTGGATGACATGCCCTCCAGAACTGCTTCTGAGCTGGAAGCTCAAAAAATGAGAGAAAAATTGGAACTCTCGGAAAGGTCAATCACTGCCCTTAAAACACACAAGGAAGTGGTGGACATGGACTCCTTATCCTTGTTCCCCGAAGTAAGATTACCTACAAAATTCAAGATGCCTAACATGGACAAGTTTGACGGAACCACTTGTCCCAAAATGCACCTGAAAATGTATGTGGGTGCTCTCAACCCGTTTGGCCTGAACAGCGAGCTCCTTGCTCAGTTGTTTCAGCAATCTTTGACTGGTGCTGCATTAAGATGGTTTGTAAGCTTGGATCATTCCAAAATGAAGAATTGGGAGGACATATGCAATGCTTTCAACACGCAGTACCATTATAATATCGAAGTGGATATTACCCGGAGGGAGCTGGAAACCACTAAACAAAAGAACAATGAGCCCTTCTCCTCGTTCCTTTCGAGATGGAGAGCCAAAGCTGCTCAAATGATCAACCGACCCTCGCAACAGGAACAAGTTGACATAATAATCAAGAATTTACTGCCTGTCTACCAGTCACAGCTTCAAACACAGTACTTGCCTACGTTCCAATCGCTCATTGCGACTGCAACTAAGGTGGAAGACTTAATCCAGTTGGGTCAACTCAAAGAAGACTCATACAAGAAGCAGAATCATGCTGGGTCCAGTAAGGCAAATGAAATAGCCAGTATAATCCCCACGAATCCTTTACGTGTTGGGAATTTGGGAAACAATCAGCCAAGGAGGCAATATACTGATCTCGGCATGCCAATCCTTTTGGTGTTCCGAGAAGCAGTGAAAGCAAATTTACTGAAGCCCTTAGAAGCAAGGCCATTACCAAACCCCCTGCCCCGGAATTTCCAAGCCAATGAATACTGTGAGTATCATCAAGGACATGGGCATAAGACCGAATCATGCTGGACTTTGAAAAACCATCTACAAGACCTGGTTGACAATGGTTCCATTATCCCTAAGAGCAAGCTGAACATCAACCGATCCCTTGCCTAACCATGGAATTAATGCAAAAAAAAATTGCTGAACAAGAATCGTTCGATCCTTTCGAACTTTTCTTAGAAATGAATGAAGTTTGTGTCTGAGAAGGTTGAGATCAAACCTCCAAAAGAGCAAAGGAATTGTTCAAGACCAACAACAACCTGTCTGATCGATTTAAGCATCAAGAAGAACAAAGTCACTACAGTCAATTCAATCCTAGTCCATCACAGTCCACCTAGAGTCTATCTTTTAGGGTCTAGTTCTTTTTCTTTTCATTTTCATTTCCATTCAAGTTTTTATCCAATTCAAATTTATAAATCTAAGTGTCTTTTGTACACAAATTTTGTCTTATCAATAAAAAGGGATCAGTTTACGTTCCAATCATGTTTATAATCTTTCCATATCCTTTCCTGTGAAAGCAAAAAAAATCGAAAAAAAAATAATAATAAAAAATTGAAAAAAAAAATGATGACAAAAAAAAAGATAATAAAAATTGGCAAAGAAAAATGCATTCATCCTTTCATTTGCTTTGCATCAATCAAAGCTGGGGGCATCTTAAGAAGCACCATCAAAGGGGAAGTTTTGAAGGGTAATCATGGAAAGGATCCAGCAAAGGGTACGCAAGACTTCAAATAGTACCGAGACAAAGCCGATTGAAGGGGTTAGGGCCAGAATGGTTTCTCCGAAAACCCAAGAATGGAAGATGCTCCGATAGAGAGGTGTCTGAATTTTGAGCTTAAAAGCAACAGAATAAAGAAGTTATGCTTGGAATTGGATTGGGTCTGCACGAAGTCGCAATGCTATCCATACACTACTCAAGTCAGCTCAGAATCAAGTTGCCTCGAAATTCTTTATGGAGAGGCTGCTTCTAAGCAAGCAAAAGGAAAAATGGGACAAAAGGAACCCCTGATCAAAAGGAAGCAAACAAAGCAAAAGAAAAAAAAATGGGTCAAAAGGAACTTCTGCATAAAAGAAAGAAATCAAGGACAAAGCTACAGGAAATCAAGTTGTCAAAAACGGGTCAACTGCAAGCTCTCCGTTAAATTCAAGCCCATCAAGGGTAGATGACAGATCATTTCAGCCATAAGGACAAAGACCAAGCGGCTGCTCACATTTTGAAAAAGCAAGTTAAAAGAAGCAGTCATTTCCACGAATTGGATGACAACAAACACCTTGAAAATCAAGCGCCAAACATGGCACAAATACAAGTGTCCTTATAAACAAGGATCATTTCTCAAAACAAGGAAAAGGAAGAGTCTCCTCAAAATTCCTTATGGAGAGGAGAACCATTGAGGAAATAAGTTCCAAGTTCAGAGGAAGATAAAGTTCAAGAAAAGGAATCAAATTAACCTCAAGAATTCAAACATGGCGAAGCCACAAACTCAAAGCATAAAAGCTTCTTCAACACTCAAGCCACTCAAGTTACCACCACAATGTGGGTATTCAAAACTCTTTGTGATGAATACAAGTCATATTTCAGTCAACCAGTGGTAAAACCACTACAACAACAAAGTCAGATTCGCCTAGGGTCATCACTATCATGCGAGCTCGAGTCAATAAGTTGATTCAACATCATCAAAGTCGGGAATGAATCTCGTAAAGACATCAAGCCGGGAAGGAATCACGCGGCGAAATCAAGCCAGAAATGAATTCTGCATCAACATCAAGTCGGGAATGAATCTCGTAAAGACATCAAGCCGGGAAGGAATCCCGCGACGAAATCATGCCAGAAATGAATTCTGCATCAACATCAAGTCAGGAATGAATCTCGCAAAGACATCAAGCTGGGAAGGAATCCCGCGGCGAAATCAAGCCAGAAATGAATTCTGCATCAACATTAAGTCGGGAATGAATCTCGTAAAGACATCAAGCCAGGAAGGAATCCCGCGACGAAATCAAGCCAGAAATGAATTCTGCATCAACATCAAGTCGGGAATGAATCTCGTAAAGACATCAAGCCGGGAAGGAACCCCGCGAAGAAATCAAGTCAGAAATGAATTATGCATCAACATCAATTCGGGAAGGAATCCCGCAAAGACATCCAGCCGGGAAGGAATCCCGCAAAGACATTAAGCCGGGAAGAAATCCCGCGAAGAAATCAAGTCAGAAATGAATTTGGTATTAATATCAAGTCGGGAAGGAATCCCGAAGAAATCAAATCAGAAATGAATTCCACAATCAGCATTAAGGCGAAATTGAATTTTGCCCCAATAGTACGTCGGAAATAAATTCCGCACCAAGACGGAAAGGAATTTCGCACTAAACATCAAGTCGGAGATGAATTCCGCACCAGCCGAGCACGAAGTTCGCATCCCAGAAGGAACTACGAAAGACCTGATTCTCCCCATCCCCCGAAGAGCTCTTGGAGATACGTAGGCAGCCACAAAGGCGCGGTCACAAACATAAGTTTGCATCATAAATAGCATTTTCTCTTTGCCAATATAAAAAAAAATAATAAAAAATAAAAAAAAAGAGAAGAAAAGAAAAATAAAAGCTGGAGTTGAAAACCCGAAAGGACGGCTTCAGGCAAGAATTGAGCCCGTTAGGCTGAAAACCCAAAACGGCGGTCTAGGCAAAAGTTAGGGCAAAGAGCCTGCTAGAGTCGAAAACCCGAAAGGGCGGCTACTAGGCAAAAGTTAAAAAAAAAAAAAAAGGGGGCTTTCAAAGGT
The DNA here is from genome assembly GCF_041381405.1 of Jatropha curcas. Lineage (NCBI taxonomy): Eukaryota > Viridiplantae > Streptophyta > Magnoliopsida > Malpighiales > Euphorbiaceae > Jatropha > Jatropha curcas. The sequence goes on along the minus strand of NC_143151.1, from coordinate 7,297,549 downwards.
CTCCTTGGGAGTATATAAATCATTTTTTTCAGGAATCACTGATTTCCTTCGAGTCAAAATTCACTGCAAGAAAAATTTGAGTCTCTAAATTGAGTCTCTAAAATCAAGTCCCCATCACCAGTGGTCATTCCACAACGAGTCACAAAAATCGAGTCATTCTCAAAAGTTCGTTTGAAAGCGTCACTCTTTGAGTCATTCCTCGAAAAAAAAAGAGAGAGAGGAAAATGTCAATTCAATCCCCGGGGTTTCCAAAACAACCCTAAAAATGTCAAACATAATCATTGAGAGGTAATTCTTTAATACCTTGTCTCCACTCGGACCATCGTTTCTTCGATCCCTTCAGACGAGCGATGTCATCCACATTGTCCGTTTCCTCGAGTCATATAAGTGGCTTTGTTCTCTTTGATTCCCCAATCGATTGGACCAGTTCAACACCAATGTTTTGAAGTATTCCATGGTCAGCACCATTCTGGGGGCAAGAAGTGATAAGAACCTTCACCATTCTCCCATCACAGAAGTAATCACAGAATTTTTAGTCTTTCATTAAGAAGAAATTCTATTTCAGCTAATAAGAGCATCAATTCTCTCAAGCAGGGGGCAAAATCCTCCAAGTCGGATTCAGGGGCGACTGTTATAAAAAAAAAAAAAAAAAATACACAACCCAGGGTGGAACCCAACCATCGTCAATCTCTTTTACACAAACTCAGGGTAGAACCCGGTTAATGGTTAACCTTTTTTTACATAAAACATAGGGTGAAACCCTAACCAATAGCCAACCTTTTTTTCCATCCAAAACCAAGCCATGTGATCATTTCGACTTTAGGTGGACCCTTGGTTCTCAAAGAAAAAAACAAAAATAAAACAAAACCTCTTTTCAAGCCCTCATTAAGAGGCAAAACATTTTTTCAAGTCCTCATTAAAAGGCAAAACATCTTTTCAAGCCCTCATTAAGAGGCAAAACATCTTTTCAAGTCCTCTAAGAGGCAAAACATTTTTTCAAGTCCTCAAAGAGGCAAAAACATCTTTAAGTTGCAAACATAAATCCAAAACCAACGGCGGGGTTTCCTCCTCTGCCCATCCTCAAAATTTGCTCCTTCAGACAGCCACTGGCTCTCATAAATCATTTTTATGATAGCCAGTGGGGGGCAACTGTGAATACTCAAATTTTGAGGCTCAAAAAGCCAGTTTTCCCAGACTGCGAATAATAAAATTTGCTACAGTAAATTTGACTTTGCTACAGTGCCTGTTTTCCCGGACTGCAAACAGTCCGACCGGACCGAAGGCCATTTTGGAAGTTCACTGAAAGTATGCCAATATAGTACTTAAAACGTCCGGAATGTCGCAAGGATCGCGAAACAGGTCCCGGAATATTTTTCGGAGATCCGAAACTCCTAAAAACTCCTCTGAAGTGAAAGGCCCAAGGGGCCGCCGCCGAGCACGGCGGCTCCGGCCGCCGGACATGGCGGCAGCAGCCGCCGGTCATCAGCGGCACCGGCCGCCGGCTTCCGGCGGCACCTGCAGCCGGCGTCGGCGGCAGCTGCCGCCCCAGGCCCGTTTTTGGCCTATAAATGGCCACTTACCTCTTCATTTTTGGCCACTCTTGTCTGTGTTGACGGACGATCTTTCTCCCTCACGCTTTTGCGATTCTTTTACCGCTTTTTACATTTTTAATTCAGTCTTTATTTTTTTTATGTGTTGTGATACTTGGCCACTAAAATTAAACAAATTCTAATTAATTAATTAATATTCCCCAAACGAGGAGCTAAATCTGGAGCTAAGAAGCGGTCGCCAATTAAATCAGGTACTAACGAAACTCTGCCTATTTAATTTTAGCATTTCATGCATATTCTTCTTCTACTCCGATTCTGAATTAAAGTTGTTGCATAAATGCATTCACGTCATCAATTCGGTAAATAAACTGCCTCAATTAAAATGTGATTAAGTTTAAACGCCCGATTAATTAATAATCGTGGTATTAAAGCCTAAATCCGACAATATTGGCTAAAAAGCCTAGTTAATTAATAACTACGGTCTAATTGCCTTTATTTCGAACAGTCCGGCTTAAGTCCAATTAACCAATAATTGTGGCTAAAAAGCCTTAATCAATCACGTTTTGGCAACAAATTGCCTACAATTAAATCAACCACATTTTGGCAACGAATTGCCCACGGTTCAATCAATTTTTGGCAAACAAATTGCCTATAAATTAGATTAACCACTGTCTAGCGACAAATCGCTTAAATCAGAATTCTTTGGCAAAATGCCTTAAATAAATCAACTCATTTTGGCTAAAAGCCTTAAAATCAATCAATTTTGGCGACAATCGCCCAATCAACACTTTCGGCAAACGAATTGCCTAAATCAACTCACTTTGGCTAAAAGCCTTAAAATCAATCAATTTTGGCGACAATCGCCCAATCAACACTTTTGGCAAACGAATTGCCTAAATCAACTCATTTTGGCTAAAAGCCTTAAAATCAATCACTTTTGGCGACAATCGCCCAATCAACACTTTTGGCAAACAAATTGCCTAAATCAACTCGTTTTGGCTAAAAGCCTTTGAGTAAATCAATTTTGGCGACAATCGCCTAAATCACGTCAACTTTTGGCAATAATAAGCCCAAATATCAACTTTGGCGATAAATCGCCCGACAACCATTTTTGGCACAAATGCCTTAAAACCAACATTTTTGGTGACGAACGCCTAATCGAATCAATCGATCCTTTGGCAAAATGCCTAAACAAACATGCACAAAGCATACACACACTCATGCATTAAGCATACACCTTCAAAACCCTTCAAAGAAGGCCTATCGAACTACGTTGACTTTGATCTTCCATTCAAACGGAAGTACGTAGGCACGTTAGGGATTTAACCCCGAGCGGCAAGTCGAAATCACTTAAATATTTCATTTGGTCCAATTACATCATTTACCTTGCACAACATTCATTCTTTTGGTTAGTTGATCAGCATGACATGGTCTCGGGATCCACCTCGGGTTCGTAGACCATGCCTTAACATTGGGATAATTAATCTAATAATTAGGTTAATTAAAATTGGAGTCACTTAGGGTTTTTTCCTAGTTTACCCTAAAATAATTAAACAAGGTGGCGACTCATACATTCACGTGCATTTCTGCCCTTAGTCACATGCATTCATATGCCTATAATATGTTCGGGGGAGGGGTTCACAGTCTCAAGAAAGGGAGTTTACACTTCGTCAACAATTGATCTATCTTCGTAAAGATGACAGCGTCAGCATTGGTGATCACATTCATCAATTCAAAAATATTTGTGACAGTTTGGCTGCTATTGGTTGTCTAATTGAAGAAAAAGAAAAAATTTATAGCTTACTCACAAGTCTTGGTCCACAATATGAGACCTTTACTATCACAATGCTCAAACCACCAAGACCAACTTATTCAAAATTGATTTCACAACTCCAAAATCATGATCAATGACGAACTTGGTTTGCAAATTCTGTAATTTCACCTTTAGTAGTTCATACACCTCATCTGGCGTTCTATACTCAACAGCAAAAAAATCGGCAGATTGCTGGATCAAACTCGTCTTTAGATTCAAAAAATTCTCGCTCAAATTTTACTTCTGCAGGTCGTGGGTTTCAGGCGCAGAATCAAACAAATTCTTCAGGTCAGCAGCGACGACCTCCACCACCAGGGAAGAGACGTATGACAGCTGCAGAATGTGAGCTTTATCGAGATGAGACCTGTCAGTTTTGCAATAAAACAGGACATATCGCAAAAATTTGTTGGTGGATTCCTTCATCTGCGTCTCAATCTGGTGTTCTTCCTCAAGCTTTGGCAGCCTTCACACTTGATAATACTGTTACAGACCATGATTGGACGTCTGACACTGCAGCTACGAATCACATGACTGGAAGTCAAGGCATGGTGTCTAATTTACATACTTATGCAGGTAGTGATTCGGTTATTATAAGTGATGGTTCTTCCATCCCTATAGCTGGTATTGGTAGTTCTGAAGTTCGAAAAAATAATCGTTTATTGCCATTGTCTGAGGTTTTGTATGTTCTGTGAACCCCTCCCCCCGAAAACATAGGCATATAAATGCATATGACTAAGGGCAGAAATGCACGTGAATGTGTGAGTCGCCACCTTGTTTAATTATTTTAGGGTAAACTAGGAAAAAACCCTAAGTTGACTCCAATTTTAATTAACCTAATTACTAGATTAATTATCCCAATGTTTAAGGCATAATCTACGAACCCGAGGTGGATCCCGAGACTATGTCATGCTGATTAACTAACCAATGAATGAATGCTTTGCAAGGTAAATGATGTAATCGGACCAATGAAAATGTTTAAGTGATTTCGACTTGCCGCTCGGGGTTAAATCCCGAACGTGCCTACGTACTTCCGTTTGAATGGAAGATCAAAGTCAACGTAGTTCGATAGGCCTTTTTAAAAGGGCTTTGAATGGGTATGCTTAATGCATGAGTGTGTGTATGCTTCGTGCATTTTGTTTAGGCATTTTGCCGAAGAATTGATTGATTTTCTGTTTTAGGCGTTTGTTGCCAAAAGTGTTGATTTAACGCTTTTAGCCAAAAAGATTGATTTAGGCAACTTGTTGCCAAAAGTTGATGTGATTTAGGCGATTGTCGCCAAAATTGATTATTTGCAGGGTTTTAGCCAAAATGAGTTGATTTAGGCAATTTGTTTGCCAAAAGTGTTGATTGGGCGATTGTCGCCAAAAATGAGTGATTTAAGGCTTTTAGCCAAAAGATTGATTAATTTAAGGCATTTTGCCAAAAATTCGATTTAAGCGATTTGTCGCTAAAAATGATTAATCTACTTATAGGCAATCTGTTTGCCAAAAGTTGATCAATTGAATTGCAATATAGGCAATTTATTGCCAAAAAATGTGTTTAATTAAGGCCATTTAGCCACAATTATTGATTAATTGGACTTAAGCCGGACTGTTCGTAATAAAGGCGGTTATACCATAGTCATTAATTAACTAGGCTTTAGCCAATATTGTCGGATTTTGGCATGAATACCACGATTATTGATTAACCGAGCATCTTAGCCTAAACTTATTCACTTAAGGCAATTTATTTGCCGAGATGATGATGATGGTGTAAATGCGGTTGTAGAATTAGGAGTAGAAGAGAAAAATGCATGAAGTGCTAAAATTAAATAGACAGGGTTTAGTTATTACCTGAGTTAATCGGCGACTGTTTCTTAGCTTCAGCTTGAAAACTCCGGATTAAGCTCCTCGTTAGGGGAATATTAATTAAAATTAATTCGATTTTAGGTGACCAAGTATCACAACAGCAAAATAAAAGCCTATACTAAATGTAGAAAAGCAGTAAAAGAATCGTAAGGAGCATAGGGGAGAAGGAGCGTCCGTCAACACAGATTGAGTGAGTAAAAATGGAGTGCTGGGGCTGTATTTATAGGGAAAAATCGGGCTGGAGGGCAGCCGCTGCCGCCCTTGCCGGCGGCCGGTGCTGCCGTGGACGGCGGCAGCCGGCGGGCTTGTGGGTCTTTCGTTCAAAAGCCTTTTTCGGGAGTTCCGTACCTCCAAAAAATATTTCGGGACCAGTTCTGCGATCCTCGCAATTTTTCGGACGTTTCAAGTACCATATTGGCATACTTCCGGTAAATTTCCAAATGGCCTCCGGTCCGGCTGGACTGTTTACAGTCCAGGAAAACAGGCTTTTCGAGCCTCAAAATTTGAGTATTCACATGTTCCTGATTTAAAAAAGAATTTGTTATCGGTAAGTAAATTAACTTCACAGTTTCCTGTAAATTGTGAGTTTACTAATGATTCTTTTATTGTGAAGGAACGGAGGACAGGCGCGTTAATCATGTAGGGACCAAAGAAGGGTGATTTGTATACGATTTCTAGTAGTCCTGAAGCTAATTTTTCATTTCATTTCAAGTCTTGTAGTGCTGATGTTTGGCACCAACGCCTTGGACATCCACAAATTTCTGCTTTAAATTGTTTGCATAATAAAGGCCTAATTGCTGTTAATGGCCCTTTAAAAATAAATCAAGTGTGTGACAGTTGTCAGTTGGGGAAACTCAGCAAATTTCCTTTTAAAAGAAGTGTTAATTCTACTACTACTGCTTTTGAAAAAATACATTGTGACTTATGGGGACCAGCTCCTGTGTTATCTATTGGAAAATTTAAGTTTTATGCTTGTCTTGTCGATGATTACACCAAATACACTTGGATAATTCCATTACGTGCGAAATCTAATTTTTATTCGGCTTTTATTGCTTTTGAAAACTATGTTCAACGTCAATATAATGCTGTTATCAAAGTTTTTCAATCAGATGGAGGGGGAGAATTTGTTAATTCTGCTTTGGCTACTCATTTTCTACAAACTGGAATAATTCATCATATTTCTTGCCCATGTACACCAGAACAAGCTGGTACAGTTGAACGCCGACATCGCATAATACGTGAGCTAGGAATGTCAATGTTGTTTCATAGCCGTGTTCCGTTATCTTTTTCGGTTGATGCTTTTACTACTGCAGTTTTCTTAATTAATCGTTTACCCTCATCATCCATTTCATTTGGTTCACCATTTTTTAAGTTACATAAAAAGCATCCAGATTATTCCATGTTATGTGTTTTTGGGTGTAAGTGTTTCCCATATATTTGGGACACCAAGAAAAATAAATTTGATCTAAAATCTACTCTTCGTGTTTTTATAGGATACAGTGACAAATATAAAGGTTACAAGTGTTACGATCTAAAAAATTGTAAATATATTATGTCGAGACATGTGGTATTCGATGAAGAGTGTTTTCCATGCAAATCAGCAACTAATATTTGTATACCAGTACATGTTACACAAGTGTTTGATTCATGGATACCAGCTTCTGCTACTGTGTCATCTGCTGTGCAGGATTCTACCCAGTTATTATCTTTAATTCCAATTCCTTCTCTTTTCAATCAAGCCCAACCTAATACGATTTCGACAGCCACGATCCCTTTCTCCACGACTGAACCAGCTTCCCCTTTGCATGTCCCAATTTCTCAGCCGCAATCTGCCACACCAGTCTCTGTTCAACATTCTTCGACTACTTCTTTACCATCCCCACATCATTCGTCACCTATACCCATCACACCATATTCCCCTATTCATTCGCCATCATCATCTGCTAATTTCACATCGCAACATTTAGAAATACAGGAAACTGATCTCCCTTTGCCAACGCCAGATCCCACTTCAGATATTCCAATTGTTGAATTAGCAACAGATTCTACTTCTCTTGCACTTGTTCTTGCTCCAAATCGCCATTCTATGACAACCTGATCTCAATCTAGTATTGTTAAACCAAACCCTAGGTATGCTCTTGTCACAACCATGGATTCCTCAATTCCTAAGGAACCACGTACTGTCAGACAAGCTTTGGCACATTCTGGATGGAAGAAAGCTATGGAGGAGGAATTATCTGCTCTTCACAAAAATGAGACTTGGACTTTGGTTCCTAGGACGCCTGACATGAATGTGATAAGGTCAAAATGGGTATTCAAGGCGAAGCTTAAATCCGATGGTTCCCTTGATCGATTAAAAGCACGGTTAGTCGCGAAAGGATATCATCAAGTTGATGCTCAAGATTTTACATAAACTTTTTCTCCAGTTGTTAAACCAGGAACCGTTCGACTTGTTCTTTCAATTGCTTTGGTTCGACGGTGGCAAGTTCGACAACTTGATGTTAAAAATGCTTTCTTACATGGTCATATTTCTGAGGATCTTTATATGGATCAGTCACCAGGTATGGTAGATTTGCAATATTCTTCATATGTGTGTAAACTGAAGAGGGCGTTGTACGGCTTAAAATAAGCCCCACGCGCATGGTTTGACAGGCTAAATATTTTTTTAGTTTCTTTTGGTTTTCTCTGCAGTTTAGCTGACCCTTCGCTTTTTATTTTTCATTCATCGCAAGGCACGTTAGCCTTGTTGGTTTACATTGATGATATGCTTCTAACAGGGTCTTCTCCAACATTAATTGATTCGTTTATTCAGTTGTTGTGTAGGGAATTTGCTATGAAAGATCTAGGCCTATTGCATCATTTTTTGGGTATTGAATTACACAAACAGAAGATGGGTTGTTACTAAATCAAACACATTATGCTTTAACTTTGCTTGATCGGTTTGGCATGCTTGACAGTAAACCGATGGCCACACCTTTGGAAATAAAACCAAATGTTACAAGTCTTGTTGCTCCTGTTGATCCTCACTTATATCGCAGTATTGTTGGCACGTTGCAATATTTAACATTAACCCGACCTAATCTTGCATACAGTGTGAATTTTGTTTCTCAATATATGTAGGACCCGACGGTGGTGCACATGAAGTTTGTTCATCTCATTCTTCGGTATGTGAAAGGATCACTGAGTCCAGGATTACATTTAACTTCCAATTCTTCGTTATTTTTGCAGGGGTTTGCCGATGCCGATTGGGCTGGATGTCCAATTACCAGGTGCTCGACCACAGGGTACTGTACGTTCCTTGGTTGCAATTTAATCTCGTGGTGTGCCAAGAAGCAACACACTGTCTCTCGTTCTAGTACCGAAGCTGGATACAGAGCAATGGCTCATACAGCTGCTGAGCTCACTTGGCTTACATATTTGCTTCAAGATTTTTCGATTCCCATGACTGTGCCGCCTATACTTTACTGTGATAACTTGAGTGCTCTTTATCTCACTGTGAATCCAGTGTTTCATGCTAGGAGTAAGCATATAGAGTTGGACTACCACTTTGTTAGAGAACGGGTTGCACGTGGTCTTCTAGTTACTAAATATGTTCCAACAGATCAACAGGTTGCTGACATCTTCACTAAACCAATACCAAAATCTGCCATAGCTATTTTTCGTAGCAAACTCTGCCTCCTGCCCCGGCAAAGTTTGAGGGGGGATGTTAAAGATCATAGGAGTAATAAGGTGTCATTATGTGATCAGTCCCTCTTACAAAGACCTGTTGAGGAAAATATGGAGTTATAAGGTGTATTTTGGAGAGATAAAGTTAGTTAATATTTTCCTATTCTCCTGTTGGGTGTATTTAGTTGTTGGAAGTCCATGTTTAGCTCTTTCTTTGACTAGTTTGGTAGCTAACACAGCCACATAATCTGGTTTATGATTCACAGTTGATTATCTTCGTTATTCTTGGGATTTAGTTTAGACTTAGTCTATTTTGTACCTCTATATAAGAGCAGCTGTGTATGTTCATGGATCATGAGTTGAATCTGAATTAAAAATACAACAGTGGCTGCTTTTTTCTTCTTTGAAAAAAAACACAAATCCTATTTTCTTTCTGTTATGAAAAAAAAAAAGTTTCTTGATTATTTTTCGGTACATCTTTGTGTAAAAGTAAATCAACTGCTAAATATTAAAATAGTTTATCTAAAATTTTGTACTAATTTTTTTATTTATTTTACGACAAGTATTCTCACACTCTTTAGCCAATGAGATTAACATTATTTCAAAATTTCTAGCTAATCCATTGTATAGTATTTTTTCACATATCAAACCCCCAACTTTTATAATAAAGATCGCAAATTTTTATTACTTTTAAACAACTATGCATAATTTTATAATAAATAAATAAGACATTGTCATCATCATTAATATACTATTGGTTACAAAAAAAAAAAAAAATTTACAAAACAATGCTGGCTGCTAACAAATTGAAGATGGGTTGCAACTTGCCAGCTGCCCAAACAATTAGGCTGTTTTTGATAATGGCTTTTTAATTAGTTTTTAACGTTTTTAAAACACTAAAAGTTATTTTTTATTATATTCAGTAATATAGTGTTCGAACTAACTTTTAGATGTTAATTTAACGTTTTATAAAGTTAACCCATATAATATTTAGCTTTTAGCATTTTATAAAAAATTACTCAAACAGTTGATAATTAAACGCTAATAAAACAACTAACAGCTATCAAAACAAACCCTTAGAAATGTATTAAACTAAAAAAGTACGCTTAAAAGTGTTCTAACCAATCGATTGTTGCCAACCAACACGTAAATTTGTTAATTGAAAGTGCATTGCTTGAAAATTAGAAAGATTAATACTTAGAATTGAAATTGCTCAATTGAAAATATAAACAATGCTTGGATTGATGGGAAAAAATAGTCACAGTGCTAAAAAAAGTAAAAGACAGATTTGAGAAATTGAAATTGGAATTTTAGAATTTCATTCCCTGATTGAGGTTGAGTTTTGTTTTGAGAACCCATGTCTCCTTATTTTCCTCAAGCAGACTCCACTATCTAGTTTTGATCTTTTCTCCTAATTATCATAAAGCTTAATTGATTAATTTATATAAATAAATCCAATTAATCAATCAATTTATGGGCTAAATAAGAAGTAACTGTGGACCTTCATAAAAAATACAAATATGGTGCTATCACATACGCACACAACTGTCACATCTCATGTGGATCGTTGGATTTCTCATACTAGGTGCTATTGGGCATGGATTTTCAAAATAAGGAATAACAAATTATGGATAAATCTAGTAAATAGATTAAGCGAAATCTCAAAAAAATTCTACTTACTTAGAATATTATTTTATTCAGCAAATGCATGTGGCACAGCTTTAAAAGTTAAGAGCCAGATTCAAATGAGAAAAGGCTTAGATGGATACCTAGATACTCAGAGAAATATGGATCTAACTTATTAATACTAATAATCATTTTGATTCGTTTACCTATATAACTAATAATTAAATTTATTTTTAATAACTAATTTAATATAGAATAGCCGAATCTCAATTGAACCAAACCATCAGCTTCTAGGTAAAGTATATTCGGATAACCTTAAACCATGCTAATTCGGTTTCGTTCAGTTTGATTAACAGAATGTTCAACCCTATGCCCATCCATGGAATAGATGGAAATGATTTGTTTCACTTGGGTTGGGCTTTGCTCCAATCTTTAAATTTTTTACCATGCACTAGGTATTAGATACAAGAAAGCCCAATCTTGTCGAACCGACAAAAGGTCCATCTGAAATTAGCCAATCACGGTAGAACTAAAGCCACAGTGAGAGGCAGAGAAACGAATACATGATATACTAGATCATACTTTACATAATTTTTTTTTTCTTAACATTAAAATAAAACAATTTCCTATTCAAGATCAATTATTTTCAAGTTCTATTTCCATGGATTGTTCTTGACTCAGTTAACAAAACTCAATATTTAAAGCTGCCTCCTGAGATTCTGGAGAAGACGTCCTTTGTTCTTCCAGGAAATCTGTATCCATTGCGAAGGTAGATGAACTTGGTTCATTTTCATCACTTTTTCTGCAAGTATGCGATCTGAAATCTTTCTGCTTGAAGATTCTTAACAATTCAAGAATTCTACTCCACAGTGAAGCATTAGAGTCAGAGGTAATCAAGATTCCTCTGTTTTTGTGAATAAACATAGCCATGTATATAATTAGAGACAGTAAAGAAGCTACTCCAGCAATCAAGAATAGACCCCAGAAACTATTGAGACCAAGCCTATTTGAAGGAACTGAATTGCTACGATCTGGACAAGTCACTTGTTTCCCAAACCATTTTTCTTCTATTTCTTTGCTTTTGTCTCCTTCAATCACCTTTAAAATTGCTCTAGACACATCAGCCGTTAAAGGAGAACCTCTAGGGAAGACCTAAGAATAACAACATTTAAAATAAAAAGAATACCCATGTAAGAAATTCTGCATTTAATATTTGCGATGTTCTGAGTTCAAATTGTCGTCAGAGCAATTAGCAAAAAAAAATAAAAATAAAAAATTGCAAAGAAAGAAAAAGGAGGAGGAGAAAGAGACGGCAAACCCACAAAGCCAAGTCCATCTGTTCTAAATTCTTGAATGTTTGATATGTTGTTTCTATATTGTGATTCCAACGTAGAAGTAGTTTCAACCAAGGTATATTTAGAGCAATTCTGTGCCATAATTAGCTTTGTCGATGGTGATTCATCAAAAGCAGCAGCAATGCCTCCATTTTTACTTCACTTCCTTTTGAAAGGAGATCATTACACTCTTCAGCAGATTTGTAAGGCACGAGCTTGGATTCCTTGAAACCAAAGCTTAACAAAAGAACCATTCTTATAGCCTACATTTTCTCCATTTGCAATCAGTTCATCTATGGTGGTAACGGAGGGTCATCGCTGTTCCATGGTTAGAAAGCTTGATAAACTTGCGGCGTAGCATTGTGTTAGTACGAGTGCGACAAAACACCATATGATTACTACTTTTCTAGCCAAGTTGCTCTCCACTCTTTCTCTTGCAATTATAGTTTTATTCATTTTGAAAATTATTAGATTGAATCGAAAATACAATTATTAATATGTATACATAAGAGGTGAAAAGGAAATTAATTACTCTGTGCAAAAACCATTGTCGAGAAAGAAAACCAGAAGCTAGTGCCCACTTGCTGAGAATGAGAACCTTGAAACTCTTCATTTATCCTGTGTTCAAGAACCCATACTACAAATGCAATAAAAATGAAGAAACACAAGCTTTTAATCCAAAGATCGCATGTTAGAGGTTTCAAGAAAACCCATGGTTTATCACTTTCTTCATCTGTGGTTACGACAATCATCGATACGGTGCCAGCTCCTGTATATGGCAAAGTAAAATCCACATATTGGGATCTGTTGGCAACAATAGATATATCTCCCACCACAGCATCAAACTTCTGTTGGCAACAGTAAAAATGGAAAAAGAACACACAGAAACGGTAAGTGACAATGCTTATTGAACCATAAATGATTCATATAATTTGAGAGAAAAATGAAAGTGAGTAAGAAATTTTACCCCTAACTGGACTTGATAGACCAAATCGTTGTAACTTCCAGCGCTCTTGCCATTAGGATTGGCAAATGGAATGTAGTCATAAAGCAAAGAATATGCTAATTCTTTCACTACAGCATCAAAAAGATCTATACAGAAACCTTTTACACTTGAGGTATTGGTAATAGTATCTATTGTCACATTCACAAATTGCATGAAACCCTTCTTTACTGGCACTCCTATCCGTAATTTCTTACCATCTGTTGGGTCCTCCCAACCTTTGGGAACTAAAGCTGTTTCCCCTGACCATATAATAGTAGCTAGAGGACTAATATTAGAAGAATTTGTTGATGGTAACTTCATTCTTTTGAGAAGTACTTTTTCAGATACCCATAATCCTACCCTTGTTGCTCCACCCCATTTACATTAACTATCTGGAAAGCTGATGACTTTTACTGCCCATCTACAAATTGGAAATCCCCTGTGACTCCTCTGAAACTTATGTCTTATAATGCTTGACGAAGATTCAGACCAATTTGAGAAACACCAGTAGTTTCAAGATCTGTTGTTGAGTTGCTAGAAAAACTTGACTTTTCGAAGTCAAAGTTCTTAGTTCTAGTTGAAACATTCTCAACTGCCATGGCTAATGCTATTGTAGCATCATAAGCCCATAATCCATACATTTTCAATTTAGCATCATCTTTCTCAGGATTATCCTGATGGAATTTCCTTTGCTATTGTACTTGAAAATTCTTTAACTTTTCCATTGGAACGTGAGGTTTAATACCCAATACTCCTTGCATTGATTCAATAACAAAAGAATCCATTGAATCCAAGAAAGCGGTCATTCTATATGTAATTATCCAAACATAGCCTTTACCCATCATTCCAATCTTTTTTGCATTTATAAAAAGCCTAGAACCAAGATCAGGCAACATGTGCACAACGCAAACTCTACTTCTCATTTCCTTCAACTTGTAAAGCTTTTCAATAATTTGACTGTCTGTGGCTAATGGAGAAATAGCACTCCGGTAAGGGACTTGAGTATCAACTGCTTGCAAGGCATCAATTAAATAAGGTATGATTCCAACTCCATATTCATCGTCAACATAGACAAGCACCGCTTCTCGCCATCCAAAAGCTTGAATTATTGCACTTATGGCATTTACTTGAGCGGAGTCGTTTGGTGTAGCTTGAAAGAAGTATGGACTTTGAATGGTAGTAAGAGAAGGGGTTGATGCAGCAAATGATATTATAGGCACTTTAGCTTTTTCTCCAAGTTGGGTTATAAAATTGACTTGCTTGGATGTCGTCGGCCCTATGATGGCTTCTACTTGAATATTTTTCATTAGGTCCAAAGCTAAAGCTGTTTTTTCAAGAGCAGATGACAGAAAAATAAGGTGAATTTCTTTCTTTCCTTTTTCGGTTTCTGAAATGGGCAAGTCGTCATAATATTGTATATAATGCTTAAAATACTATCATGTTACTGTTTACAAATACTCCCTTCATTCCATTTATAATAAGAGACATAATTAATAAACTTACATCATAATTTGTATTTAATATTTTCCTAATATATCCAGACCTTATCACCAGGGATATACTTAATCACAATTAAGGCTTCTCATCACTCCCTGCAAGTGCGTTTAGTGGGAATCGAGCCTGAGAGCTCTTCCTACATGCTCAGCCTGCATTGTCAATTGAGCCACAACCTATAGGTATCCTTATATTAAATATTAGTCATCCATATTTTAAAGTTATTGGAACGACTAATGTAAATGGAAATAACGATTACGCTCTCTGTGTCAAAATATTAGTCGTTTTGAGTAGTTTAAGAAATAATAAATGATATTTTTCTAATATTATGCCACATACAATAACTATCTTCACAAATTATTATTGATTTTGAGATCATGAGTAATTCAATCAAATTACTCTTGATTTTATATGATTAAGAGAATTAATTAGTTCTTTACTCTCCATACAACAACCTTATATTCTGTCATAGATGGAGTACCTAAGTTTATTATAAGATTTGATTAATGGTAACACTGTACATGTAAAATTATTATATTAAATTTTGACATAGGTGTAAAATTTTCTATTTTAAAAAGTTTAGATAATAATCATACTTTTTGAAAAAGGTTTGACTTTTTCATTTTTTACATTTATACCAGTGATCGAGACTAAATCATTTACCAAATAATCTCAAGGGCATATATACTCACACATCGATCTAATGCGTTGAAGAGTATAATATTATTCTCATAATGCTTTCCGATCACATCAAACCTCAAGTAATGAGAACACTCATTTCAACCAACTAAACTAATCATGTCGGATATATTTGTCATTTGGCATGTATAACATTAATAGAACATGCAACTAAATAAAATGGTACCTAATTTTTTTATCAATCATGGAAGAATATAATAATGTGGTGAGTACAAGTTAAGAAGGAATTAATGTTTGAAAATCAGGGATATGTTCGGTAAAATTAACTGTTTCAATATGTAGCTGATAAGTTATTTTAATAGCATTTTAGCTGTTTGATTAGCTTTCCATAAAAAGCTAAAAGCTAACGTTACATAGTTAACTTTTTATAAAACGCTACCTTCATCTTTAAAACTTAGTTCAAATGTTATGGTACCGAACACTATAAAAAAAATAATATAAAACTATTTAAAAAGTTGTTGCCGTAGATTAACTAGATAATAAAATTAATATGAGACACATGAATAGAAGCAAGAGAGAAAACCTGCAGAAGCTGCAGCAACAACATCTCTCTTGGAGTCCCTGATGTTGAGAACCAGCCTGGTTTTATAGTAAGCATGAGTACCATAGAAGTCTTTGAGAGCCATGTCGATACAGCTCAAACCCACCTTTCCTATCCAATCTTCAAAGTCAATAACCAAACCTAAATTGACTGGAATTGTCTCATTTACTGTTTCCACTAACAGAACCTTTAATTGAAGGAGGAGGAACAAGTAAGAGAAAGCAATTCTTAAATGGCGTTTCCACATCTTTGACCTATGAAATTTGAAGTGCTTCAAGATTATGGTTTAAGCTTTAGAAAGATGTGCTATTTATAGGCTTTGAAATTAAGGAATGAACATTATAGGATAAGACCGGATGGAGTACTATCTATCATATATATTATATAAAATGTAAGAATTCAAACTCTACTAAGAATCTTTTATGTAAGAAAAGAAAAGGGAAGAGGACGAAACTGTTGAAACAAACAATAATATAAAGCTGTTGTTACAGATTGAATCTTACGAAATTGATAGAGAATTCTAGCTTGACTTTCATTGAAGAATACTGCAGAATTTATACAAGAATGGAAATAACAAACTTCCTATTTAGATGCCACCCATAAGGTGAATAAAAACTGAATAAGAAAAATCTGCAACTAAGAGCTAAAAAACAGCCACTAACTTAAGCCACTAATTCCACCATTTGATGTTGTAAAAAAAAAGGAATAACAAAAAAATATTGACAGTATGCTGGAATTGAAATGCCAGAAATCTAACACTCCTCCTTGGCATTTCAGTGACAAACACCAATTCTTTGTCTCAAGTCTTCATATCTCTCCTTAGGAATGGCCTTGGTAAAAATGTCTGCAAGTTGATTTTCAGATGAGCAATATACAAGTAGCACTTCGTTAGATTGTTGAACTTCTCTGATAAAATGAAACTTAATTTTGATATGCTTAGTTCGACCATGAAACACCGGATTGTTGGAGATTGAAACTGCTGAAATATTATCACACATGATCTTTGTAGCTTCTGTCTGCTCACACTGCAAATCTTTTAGCATCTTATTTCTTGGGAATTGAGATCATTCAATCTACACGTGGTATATTTCTTTGCCAAAAGAAATACTTGAATGAAGTTTTGATAAAGTTTGGGATGCAAAATTGTAAAGAAGTTAGCACTCTTCTAGTTCCTAGTGAAAAATTGAGCAATTCAGATGGTGAAAGCAAGGTTGATGCAAGTATATATAGAAGTCTTATTGGTTGTTTTCTTTTTTTATTTGTCACTAGATAACAGAGGATTGAAGATGATGGTAGTTTGAAGAAGGCAGTAACAGAGGATTGAAGATGATGGTGGTTTGAAGAAGGCAGTAACAGAGGAAGCAAGCCGTTGTTAACAACGGCTAGTATTAACCAACGACGTCGTTTCATTATACAAGAAAGAAAAATATTATAAAAAGGGAAAACGGTGTCGCATGGATAATGAAGGCAATGACAAAACACATACTGTATATCTTCTTCATACTTATAACAACAACAGTGGGAGGTTATAGGTTGGTTACGGAAAAATCAAGAGAGAGACGTTTTTAGTTGTAACTGTATAGAGCATCTTGGGTAACAAGTTTTCTGTGTGTGATTCTTCCTTTCTTCTTGAGTGAGTTGAAAACCTTCCTCTGTTTTTTTCTCTCTTGTATCTGTTATCTGTCATCTTCCTCTCTTGTATCTGATATCTTTAATCTTTTGCACTTGTATCTGTTATTTTCTTCTTCAATGAGATGAATTCAATCAAATTTTATATGGTATCAGAGCAGATGCTGCGCAGGTTTATTCAATTGCCTCTTTGATTTGCTGTTTTTTTTCTCCTGCAACTTATTACGGATTGATTCTGAGTTTTCTTTTCTTCTTTTCAATCGATTGCTCCTTTCTTTGATTTTCTTGATCAATTGTCAATTCTTCCATCTTATTCTTAAACTTTGATCCTGTCATCCTCACTTTCTTTCCTTAATTCTGTTAAAATGGCTGTAAATCTGAATGATTGTTTGACAAATCCTTCTAATCCTTTTTATCTGCATCCAAATGAAACGCCTGGTTTAGTTCTTATTTCAATTCCATTGAATGATTACAACTATCATTCTTGGGCCAGAGCTATGAAGATAGCCCTAGCTTCCAAAAACAAGCTAGGTTTTGTTACTGGAGCGATATCTGCACCAGTTGATCAAAATAGTGAATTGTATAATATCTGGAGCAGATGCAATACAATGGTGATTTCTTGGATCTAGAAGGCTGTGTCTCCAAACATTGCACAGAGTATTTTATGGATAGACAATGCCTCAGAAGTATGGAGAGATTTACAAGTCAGATTTTCTCAAGGGAATAATTACAGAATAGCTGATTTGTTAGATGAAATTGCGAGTCTTAAGCAAGGAGATTCAACTGTGAATGATTTTTACACACAACTTAAGATCCTATGGGATGAGTTGTTGGTTCTTAGACCAATACTTGCATGTACATGTAGAAATGCATGTAATTGTGGAGCAGCTACACAATACAGGAGAAACTTTGAGCATGAACAAGTCATAAGATTCTTAAGAGGCTTAAATGAGAGATTTGAATCTGTTAAATCTAATGTGTTAATGATGGATCCTCTTCCTGATTTAACTAAAGTTTTCTCGATGGCAATACAGCAAGAAAGGCAGATTAATCACAGTTCACAATCTGAGGCAAAGATTATGCTCAACAGATCTTATAGACCAAACTTTGGTGCCAGAAGTTTTTCACAGCAGACATTCAGAGCACAAAAGTTTCCTGCACAGATTAGTACAATCAGAAAATGTACTTTCTGCAATGGAACTAATCATACCATAGATAGTTGCTATAAGAGAATTGGCTATCCTCCAGGATTCAAGCCTAGATACAGCTACAATTCAGGCAGACCAAATGTGACAAAGTCTGCGAATGCAGCAGTCAATGCAGTTTATCAAAATACAAATGAATTTCATGATCATAATTCTAATGTGTTTTCTGTTCAAGGCAAGGAAAACAATTTTACAAACATGCCTGACTATGCAAGCAATGAGACTCAACAGCAACCATCTGAAGCAACTATCTCCTTTACACTGGATCAATATAACAAGATTATGACACTCATTAATCAAGATTTAACAGATGGCACAACAAACACAATTAATGCAGAACATGCAGTCAACAGCATCCTAGCAGCTAAAGATCCGCAATCAGCAGCTTCTATATCTCATCAAACACAGAAATCAGGTATATTAAAATCTGTATCTAATTCTGTGTGGATCTTGGACAGTGGAGCCACAGACCATATATGCAAGTCTCTTGATCTGTTTGCAACCTTTAAAAGAATTTCACCAATAAGAGTAAAGTTGCCAAATGGAGAATACCTATTAGCTCATTTTTCTGGCACTATTGTTTTCTCAGAAGCTTTACTTCTTAAAGATGTGCTGTATATACCTGGATTTGCTTTCAATCTTGTCTCAGTTACAAGCCTTATTGCTCAACTACATTGTTCACTCTTTCTCTATAATGATCTATGCCTGATCCAGGATTTCAAGACCTGGAAGATGATTGGTATAGCTAAAGTGTTTCATGGACTCTACAAGTTGCTGCAAAATGAAGATCCTAAGAAGTTTACTGATGTTAGACAAAACAAAACAGTGCTGGCTGCTACTACATTGTTTAGTACTCAATGTAGTAATAACAATTTGTGGCATTTTAGATTTGGACATGTTCCTAAGACCAGATTATCCATTTTATGTACTAAACATCCAGAAATTCATATGAATAAGACTGATTTACCTTGTGATGTTTGTCATATGGCAAAGCAGAAGAAGCTTTCTTTTCCTGTTAGTGTAACTATGTCTCAATCTCCTTTTGATTTGTTACATATGGATATCTGGGGTCCAGTTGGTACTGTTTCTTGGACAGGTCACAGATATTTCTTGACTATAGTTGATGATAACACCAGATTCTTATTGGTTTACCTGTTAAAGGAGAAGAGTGAAGTTAGGCCTTTAGTCAAACAGTTTGTTAAGATGGTAGCAACACAGTTTAACAAAAGGGTTAAAAGCATCAGATCTGATAATGGTGCAGAATTCTTGATGAAAAATTATTATGCAACAGAGGGAATTTTACATCAAACTGCTTGTCCAGAAACCCAAGAGCAAAATGCAGTTGTAGAAAGAAAGCATCAGCATATACTCAATGTCACAAGAAGTCTTTTGTTTCAAGCTAACTTGCCAAAGATTTTTTGGAATTTTGCTGTACTACATGCCACTTATCTCATTAATAGAATTCTAACTCCCCTATTGCAGGAATGCTCTCCATATGAAAAGCTTTATCATAGCCTGCCAGATCTTTCAACCTTAAAGGTTTTTGGAAGCTTGTGTTATGCAAATACTTTACAGGCTGGGAGAACTAAGTTAGAGCCTAGAGCTCAAAAGTGTGTGTTTTTAGGCTACAAAGAGGGTACCAAAGGGTATTTAATGCAATTTGCATACTAGAGGATTATTGGTTTCAAGGAATGTTATATTCTATGAAACTATTTTTCCTTATTCTGCAACTCAGTTTCAACCATTATTGCCTCAACTTAATGACACATATGCAGATGCAAACTATGTTCCTATATCACCTGCAGCAGATGCAGTCAATGCAACAGGTGTAGTTGATACTCTTATGCAGGATGATGGCTCAAGACGATCCACAAGGACAAGGAGAGCCCCTCAATATTTGCAGGATTACCATTGTAATTTGGCATATCATAATCACACTACGCCTATTGCTTCTACACAACACTCTATTTCCCAAGTGCTTACCTATTCTCAGTTGTTTCCTTCCTACAAACATTTTATTTTAAATGTTTCTTGTCTTCAAGAACCAAAAACATATAAACAAGCCGTTAAACATCTTGTATGGAGGAAAGCTATGGATAAGGAGCTTGAAGCCTTGGCTTTAAATAATACCTGGACTGTGGTTCCTCTTCCACCAAACAGGGTCCCTATTGGCTGTAAATGGGTGTATAAAACAAAATTGAAGTCAGATGGTTCTATAGAAAGGCACAAGGCTAGACTAGTTGCCAAGGGTTACACACAGGTTGAGGGCCAGGACTTCTTTGATACTTTTTCTCCTGTAGCTAAAGTTACAACTATCAGACTTCTCTTAGCTTTAGCTACAATGAAAGGGTGGTTTTTGGAACAGCTTGATGTAAACAATGCTTTTCTTCATGGGGATTTACATGAAGAAATTTATATGGAGGCTCCTTTGGGGTTACAGGTTCCTGATGGTTCAGTTTGTAAGCTACAGAAGAGTTTATATGGCTTGAAGCAAGCCAGTAGACAATGGTTTCATAAGTTAACGACTTTTCTTGTTGCTATTGGCTATCAACAATCTCAATCAGATCACTCTCTATTCACTAAATCAAAAGGGGAACAATTTACTGCCTTATTGATATATGTAGATGATATTGTTCTAGCAGGGAATGATTCTTCTGAGATTAGCTTAGTCAAAGCTTCTCTGGATGCCAAATTCAAGATAAAAGATCTTGGTAAGCTAAGGTACTTTCTTGGATTGGAAATTGCTAGGTTAAAGGCAGGATTGTACATATGTCAGAGAAAGTATGCATTAGAGCTCCTAACTGAGTATGGAGTTTTAGGTGCTAAGCCTTCCTCCTCTCCTATGGATTATAATGTCAAATTCAGCAAAGATGATGGTGATTTGTTGACTGATATAACAAGTTACAGAAAACTAGTGGGGCAGCTATTATACCTCACTACCACAAGGCCAGATATTACTTATGCTGTCAATACCTTGAGCCAATTTCTCTCTGCACCAAGAACAACTCATTATCAGGCATTGCTCAAGATTCTTAGATATGTTAAATCTAGTCCTGGTAATGGTTTATTCTATAAACCTAGTTCGGAACCAAAGCTAACTGCCTTTAGTGACTCTGATTGGGCCGGGTGCCCTGACACAAGGCAATCTATAACAGGTTATGCAATTTACCTGGGAGATTCTTTGATCAGCTGGAAATCAAAGAAGCAAGTGACTGTGCCCAGATCTTCTTCAGAAGCTGAATATCGAGCTCTTGCTGTCACAACATGTGAGCTTCAATGGTTGAGCTATCTGCTGTCCGATCTTGGTCATAATTTATCTGCACCCATCAGTCTCTTTTGTGATAATCAATCAGCAATTTATCTCACAGCTAATCCTGCCTTTCATGAGCGATCGAAGCATATAGAGATAGATTGCCATTTTATTCGAGAAAAGGTTAATTCTGGCCTTGTTCATCTTATGCCTATTTCTACAGAGCTGCAGCTTGCTGACTTGTATACCAAATCTCTTTCTCCTTCACGCTTTAAGTTTCTCATGTCCAAACTGGGCATGTCTGACATCCATGGCCCAGCTTGCGGGGGGTAACAGAGAATTGAAGATGATGGTAGTTTGAAGAAGGCAGTAATAGAGGATTGAAGATGATGGTGGTTTGAAGAAGGCAATAACAGAGGATTGAAGATGATGGTGGTTTGAAGAAGGCAGTAACAGAGGAAGCAAGCCGTTGTTAATAACGGCTAGTATTAACCAACGACGTCGTTTCATTATACAAGAAAGAAAAATATTATAAAAAGG
>NC_143151.1:3294467-3319823 GCF_041381405.1 Jatropha curcas | reverse complement strand
CCAATTTCAGGGCACTTTTCCTTTCCTTAACCCTTTTGCCCCATCGCCCATCACCTAACTCCTCTTTCTCCGATGAGTCACTCTCCAAATCTTCCTCCATCTTCTCAAACATCAAACTCTTTTCACTCTTCATAATATTCAAAACCCTAAGTTTCTCTTCAATACTATATCCCCTACAATTAAGCCAAGCATCCCTTATCTGACATAAATTACTGACCATATTATTCTGATGCTTCCTCAAATGATGGTAATGCTGCCTCTTCTGAAAGAAACTCAAACCCTCCCTATAAAGAGCAACCCTGGGCTCACATAATCCTCCCTTCAACATTTCAAACAGCTTCTTAATAGGGCTACCAAAATGAAAATTCTGACCCTCAAAAAGCTCTTTGAGAGTTCTCGCAAAGATGTCCTGGTCCAAATCAGGCAAATATTTAGCCAGACTAAATCTTTCCTCCTCACTTAAAACCTCATTCCACACATCAACAGACAATATATCCTCCAAACCCGAAAGATCGTACAATTCAAAAGGAACACTACAAGTTAAATTCCCAATTTGACAAAACTCAGCTCCAGTTTCCCCTAGTTCTAATAAATCAAAATCATCAGATCCTGCCCCAGAGTCAGCATCATCAAATTCATCATCGTCATCGTCAGATTCAGCAGCAGAGACTCGACGCTGAACCTCTTCTTCATCACTAGACATGCTCTCCCTACTATTAGGAGAAAAATCTGGATCGAACCTAGAGCCCTTGAAGCAGTTCTTCTCAATCGCCATCAGACATAACCAAAACAATCACGCACTCCAACAAGGAGAAACCAAAACCAGTTATACACTACTGATCCCTCCAATTATTCACCAAAAATTTGAAATTTTTGGAATGGTAACAAATCAAAACCCTAACAAAAACGAACATAAATTAAAAAGCTTTATAGTTTGCAACCACAAAAGCAGAAAATACAATAACTGGAAAAAAAATTCCAAACAAACAAAATCCCAATTATAAATCATTACCTCCTTATCGATGAATTAAACTTCGACGCCTAGATTGGAGAGCGAAGAGCGAAATTCGAAACATCTGAGATATATAGAGGATATTGAGTTTTGGGAGAAACCAAGAAACCCTAAGAGAGAGGGGCAATTTATTGAGCGTATGTGTAAATAAAAAATAAATAAATGAAGAAAGAAAAAGGATAGAGAGAAAGAGAGGGAGAAAGGAGAAGGAAGATGACAGGAGGGGTGGTGAAGAAGACGATGGTGACGTGGAAGAGAGTGGGCCGTCTGATTTGGAGAAGAAGAGGATGTGGAAAAGACGAAAAGACGAAAAAGGGCACGAGCGAAAGGGAAAGGAAAGGAAGGAAAGAAAGAGAAAGGAGAGGATATGCAGAGGCAAGAGAAAAGAGAGGAAGAGAGTGGAAAAGGGTTTGGTGTGAGAGAAAGAGACGAGCTGACTCAGTGACTCACCGAGTCTGGAGAAGAACAGACCGTTGCGAGTCATTGTTTGTGACTGCAATTTTGGAATATTTTCCGGCCGTTGGATTCACCGAAGGAAATTCTTAACAGAGCCTTCTTATCTTAATGCCAAATACGACGCCGTTCTTTATTACAACCAGAGGATTACCATTTTAGAGATTACTAGTTCTTTGATGAAGTTGGTTGACTTTATTTGTTTAATTTGATATTTATATAATATTAAAATATAAATTTTTATTTCGATTAAAATAAATATAATGATCGATTAATATTGCACTTTACATATATAATGAATTTTTTTAACATATTTTATAGTGTAACATCTTGTCACGACCCATTTCCATGGGCCGGACCGGCACTAGGACCTGGGTAGGCTTAAGGCCCCCGAAGCCCGTAGTAAGCCTGTACTATTTAAAACTCGCATTCTAATCACAATTGTGGATTCAGGCCCAATAATTTATTTCACGATTATATCCAAAATACAATCCAAATAATAAATGTTTATACTCTATTTGTTCATTTACAACCCAGTTGGAATACAATTGCGGAACTCTACTCCATAATTCGCTACCCTTTGCATTTACATATTCAATAATTATTACTCTTATCGATCCACATCTCGTTCGTTCATTTGGACTCCAGGATTCTTCTTTCCATCTATTACCTGGGGAGGTTGGAAGGGGGGTGAGTACTAAACTCAGTGAGCAGGATTAGATAACTCTCTCACCCCACACAATCGTACAAATGCTAAAATATTTTAATGTGGTCACCCATTTAGTTATATGATCATGCAGTTTTTCACACAAATGGCAATACAACAGCAATCACAATTATTATCACCTTCATATAATCACATCATGTGGAAATTAGTCAGTGGCACCACCTGAAACCCCAACGAGCCGTCCTCACACATGGCTCGCCCTCTCATACATGTGCACCAGGGAGCCGATCCCCCATACGGCCAACTGGTCTAATCCTCACTGACCAGTCCTCTCATTGTTTTTCCATTCTCTCTCTTTTCTTTTCCATACCAACAGGAGGCAACCCGGTGGTCTCCATCCAATCTAGATCATCAAGTGCTCACAACAGGAGGCCACCCTGCGGGCTACAATCAAATCTAGATTATCAGGTGCGCAACAACAAGAGGCCATCCTGTGGTTCTATATAACCCATATCATCAGGTGCACACGGGGGCGCCGATCTCCCATTTTCCCGGCCGACAGTCAATATCATATCATATTCAGGATCCACATCACAGACCGTCCTCACAAACCCATGGTGGTCCACTTCATCCCAATTCCACACAAACAAGGCACAGTATATTCATAGCACAAGTAATCAAACAATTTTTACTATCAACAAATAGTGCATCATAATATGGCACTTCAATAAAATAATGCATGATAACATTTAGCCGTGAATGCATGCATGCAGGCGGATGAGGTGAATTATCTAACACTACTCACAGTTCTTTATTGCCCTCTAAAGGGACTGCCTTTCTAGCCACATGCTTCCAGCCTTTGTCCTCGCATTTCAGAATTTTATAAACCTCTAAAATAAACAATAAAATTCTAAGTAAGAAGTTTAATTTGAAAGATTCTTTTTCATATTCGTTTATTAGTTTTGGTTTCCAGTCATTTAATTCACTTATTAAGATATATATTGGGTTTCCTTATTTATTTATTTATTCTAATTTATCGCCTTTAAATAAAACGTTTAGTTATCCGTTAAGTAATATTTTATAATAACGCTAAGAAGAATACGAATATTAATCATAATAATATTATTAATAGTATTAATACGATTGATAATATAATATCACAAACGATAATCATTTTAGTCGTATTATCTATTACGGATTTCTTTACTAAGTGTTCGCCGAAATTTCGGCAGCATTTCCTCTATAAACTGTACTACCCAATTTATCAAATTTTCACAAATCCACACGCACAGCCCATCCATCGGGCAAATTCATATCCACTAATCCCGTCCGCCATAACCGTCATTTATTCGGTCACTTAATTCACATAGCCCATTAAAATTAATTGTTTTATAACTATTTATTTGTTAATAAAATTCCTAAAAGTTATTATTAGCTAGGAATATATATTTTAGTACCAACCTTATAATTAATATTCATGAAATATATTTAACAATATTTAATTTAATTTAATTTAATTTACTTAAATACTTAATTAAGTTCATTAATTAATTAATTCGGGATTTATTCAAAAATTGCGAATTAAGCTTTAGAGTGTACCGATTGAAAATCAGATTTTATGTCCGTGATCCGCGCGAAGAGGAGATCATTCTGCCTCTCGGGGTCTTCGTCGGAGTCTCGCCGGACCACCGCCGTCGCCGCCGTGCATGGTGGCCGGAAAATTTAACCTTCACCAAAATTGACAAACGATACATCATTTTATTCGTTTCGATGAGAGGATCACTAATATGTATTCAAATCAAGGTGGGTGTGAACTATTTGGCCGAAAATTGACCGGAAAGGTTCGGTGATACCCATTTTGGGTTTTCCGATTCCGGCTATTACAGTCGACGAGGAGCCTACCAAATGAAAGAGGAAGAAGAGAGGAGTCGATCAACACCTACCTCGACACCTCAAGTCATCGGAAACGATGGGAAATCGCCGGAGAAGTTGTTGCAACGGTGCTAAACGTTTCGGTCGAGATTTCTCTCAATCCGGGCTCAAACCGCGCAAACCAAAGTTTAAATCAAACTCCTTGCGACGAGTAGATATTTTTAGAGTATCTATTTGCCGGATTTGGCCGCCGGTGGTCAGAGAACGAGAAGAAAAGGGGAGGGGGTTTGTTGAGAGAGAAGAGCGAGAGAGAGACCACTGAGTCTCTCTTCTCGTTTCTCTTTTCTTTCTCTTTTTTTTTTTTTTTTTTTTTTTTTTTTTTTGTTTTTGTCTAGAATTTTCTAATTGGTGGATGGGGTTTGGGTCGATTCGAGTCTGGTTTGGTTTAAATCATGGTTTTAGCTTGGTTTTTCAATTGATTTATGGATTTTTCATCTGGTTTTCGAAAAATTAATTTGATTTTTGGGTCCAGTTCAATTTATTTGATTATTTTGTTCAATTCCGTAATATTTTCTCAATTTATTCATAAAATATTAATAACAAAGATTTTTAATTTTAGGCTGATTAATTTATATAGTAGTTACATATATATAGACACATTTTTAATCGATTAACAATTAGTGTTCCATTTTATTTTCATCGAAATTTTAAGTATTACCCAAACGAAAATTCTAAATAATATGTTTTTGGGCTTGAGCCCAATTCGTAAAACTTTGGGCTCAATTAGAATTACTCGATCTTAATAGCCCATATCAACATAAATCTAGATTTTTGATTTAATAAAAATTCTAAAGTTTTAAAAATAAAAATTCGGGGTATTACAATCTCCCCCCCTTAAGACAATTCGTCCTCGAATTGAATCTAGTGGGACAGAATAAGAATGGACGCATGGAAAATTGTAAAGTTATAAGAAATTGCTTCCAATACCAAGGAGACAGCTCAAGAGCGAAAATACAGACCGAGGAAACAAAGTGAGTGGGGTATTTTGATTGTATTTCTACCGCCAATTGTCATGTTTAGAATAAAATTCCGTTGCTAGGAAATCTTTTGAAATAAAAATCTTATAATTAACCCAGCCTTTCAATAAAATGCTTACTATATATATATATATTAAATTTTATTACGCATTTCTTTATGAAAACCAAATATATAATTTGCAAAAACAAAACAATTTGAAATTTAATTTACCTACAATAAGAAATGATTCATTAAATTCCCATATGTTAGCACTAAATCTTTTCTTAATCAAAGTAAAAAAAATTGTTACTTTAATCCAAAAATTTAAGAAAAATTTTCTTGTAATTTTCGTTATCTATAATATCGTAGGGTTATTCGAGCTCACTCTATAGGAATTTCTACACTCTTTATTTAATCGCCATCCCTATGTCTATCACTTATTCCATAAATTATCTGAACATTTATCATTAAAAGTTGACTTTCATAATATCCTCTCATTTCACTTATGTTGCTTGTTAATTCATCTTAAGGATATTAAAGCATACTTATTTAAGTATTCCTTCCACTTAGTTTCTTTATACTACGAATCATGATTTTCCACGGCTTATAGATCACTATCGTTTCAACCTAATATCTATTATTTCAATAACAGTTCATAAGTCCCGACCTAACGGTGTCTTATTATTCCGACATCACACCAATTAAGTAGGCTTCATTAATTCCATTTCTTTCACCCAACTCTGAATTACATAATTTACTCGTTTTCATATGACAGTTCAGTTTATACCTTATTTATGAAATAATAGCAAGGCCCTAATCCATATTTATAATACATAAGCTAATTGTTTAAAATTATTATTTTTTTTATTATTTTTATTTTTATTTTTATTTTTATTTATTCAAGTTTTTAATATCATATCAATTTATCTATCTTCTCTTTTATTATTTAGTCTAACAAGGTATTTATAACTTTCCTTGAATTTATCCATTTCACCTTATCATTTCTAGTTTCTCAGGTTAGCACATTGCCACCTTATTATCTACACCTCGACTTAGTTCATGTCTTTCATCCTTTCGTTGGCATAAATTTTATTAATTACCTGACGATTCACTTCACAGTTCGTTTCACTTAATTTTTCTCAACTAATATCAACTAGTAACTGTACATTTCACTAATTCAATAACTATTCTCGAACTTTCCTCTTGAAGTTTAATTGTTTAATACATTTATGGGTTGTTTACATCTACTACTGATATCAGTTTAAGATAGCCCCCTAATCAATTTAAGTCAAAGCTTTGTCTCACAGGAGGATCAACTTCGAATATTCTTTTTCTTTACCGACAACCATCCTGTCAGGATTTAAATTAATTAATTTAATATTTATTGAAGAGCTCGGAAAAATTAATTGTCACATATTTAAATTGTATTGTAGTAACATATCTTTTAACTTCAAAACTTCCCCTAAAGTTGACTAGTTTTCTTATGATCTCGTAAATTACCTGAAAGTTTAAATTTACATATCAAGTCTCTTTAGTTCTGATTTGTCACAATTCCTTGTAGTCTAAAAGGCATAGTATTAAAATTTCAATTCTTAATATACCTCTTTCAAAGTTTCACTAACTTGTATCTCTTATACCAAGTTAATTTCTACCTTAATAAATTCATTTCTTTTATTGATGTCATATCTCTTTTTCTTAAGAAAGAATTTATTTCAGTGGGTTCATTTATAATAATGGTCTACAACACTAGTTATCTCATATCAAACCTTTCATCAAATGTGTCTACTAAGGATTTTTGAGCAATTTAAGTCTTTATTTATTAATATTCACTGATATAAATTGGTAGATTAATCGTTTATTCAAAAATTCGACGAATGAGTTAACAACTACAGCCTAGGTGGACCATCCTATGGGTAACTGACTATTTAAAAAACTTTTAAAATAATTTTCCTTTTCCACTTTTAAAAACGTCGGCATGTCACTCACACAAAACCTTGAAATTCTTTTAATAGAAATTTGCATTTACTTTTATTTTAAACCAATCTCAATCGTGGTATAAAAATATTTTCATGAAGTTTGAAAATCAATACTCATTGCATTTTCTAAAACCTTTTGGTATTTAACAAAAATGAATTGTCTATCTCCACGAGGACAATCCTGAAATCATCTAGTTCCAGTCTAATGTTACATATTTCATCCCTAAATGATCCTCTTAAACCAAGAATATTCTAATCTCCATCATTACTATTCCTTTTGCTATTACTAGCCTCTCGAGTAGATTGGTCCACACCTTAAATTTTCCCAAAAGTTATTTTCACTAGTGATTTATATTTATATTATTATTTTATCTTTATTTATTTAGTTATTTATTTTATCATCATCATTATTTTTTTTTATTTATTTATTTTTTTTTATATGTATATTTCTTACATCTGAATTTTTCTTCTTTCCCAATTTGTTTCTAATTATTTATTCTAGTATTCCACAGTAGATAAATTAATTGACCATATTATCATCATCGGCTTTTCTACGATTTAACATCCCCTAGTCTTATCCAAATTCTTTAGCCTTTTGATTCATTTTAATCTTTCTTTTATCCTTCATATCTCCTTAGTGTACCCAACCTCATTTAAGTCTTATCCGTAAAAGAGTTTTAAGGATGGGTACATGAATCTAAGGCGTAAAACCATTATTTTACACAAAATTTATTTCCATCCTAAGGTCATTGCTTCTCAGATTTCTTTATTCTAATTTTTCAATCTCTATTTCATTATTATGAGTTATCTTTGACCTTTATTCTCTTCCGAATTTATTAACTTTTATTTTATTTTATTTAGCACCTCGATCTAATTTCGCACTTAATTCTTTAAAGCAGATTTTATATAAATGTTCTTTAAATTTAATAAGTAGTATTAGCCCTTTCTACATAACTCTCTACCTAGATACATCCAATTTCCTTAATTTATTAAGCTTTCCTACAGCATCCACGTTCCTTTCCCCATTCATTCCCCATTTGTGATTTAAAGTTATTCACCATCTTCTACATTTATTTTATTATAATAGATTTACGAACTTAGTCTAGCCCTTTAAGTATCCTACATGTGCTAGGATCTTAATTATATAATGTCTAATAAATTTATTACAAATTAAACTTTCACCTTATTAATTTTTTAGATTATACCAACTATCCATTAGTTACACATTAGTCTCATAAGTCTATTATCGATTCAATCTAATTGCTCATTTTATTATAATAGATTCATAATTATTTCATGGCTTGTAATTACTTCCATTAACTATTAGTCAATCTTTTCCATATTAATCAAATTTTAACTTCACAACTTTTGCCCAATTATTCACTAACCACTTTAATTCTACATTAAAACACCCAAAATTTTACCCTTCATACTAATTGTTCAGAGGAAGTTT
The DNA here is from genome assembly GCF_041381405.1 of Jatropha curcas. Lineage (NCBI taxonomy): Eukaryota > Viridiplantae > Streptophyta > Magnoliopsida > Malpighiales > Euphorbiaceae > Jatropha > Jatropha curcas. The sequence continues at coordinate 3,311,373 of NC_143151.1, read as the reverse complement.
TACCTGCTTCTTTATCATGTTTACATTATTTTATATTGCTATAATTAATTTGACCTATTCAGTTAACATTATGTTCTTCACATTCAAGCACATAATTCATTTAACATTTTCTTTTATATTCTTAAGTTTCGCCTTGAATAATTGAGGATTTCTTGTCTATTATGATTATTTGTCTTAGATCCTCCTTTTCTAACCCTTGATTTAATTTAAATTACCATTTTCACTTTTTAATCGCTAACAGTAACATTTCTAGAATTTAATCTACATCTTAATTGACATTTTCAGTCAGATTCATATTCTATACTATTTATTATTAACTTATCAGTATTAATTTCTATAGGCCTAATTTAGTCCTCGGGATAGACAATATGATAAAAATTTAATCAAACATGCAATCATTGTAAATAATTTAAATTCTAAAATCAGATAAATTTTTGACATGCCGACAAAATAATAAAACCAAACAATTAATTGCAACTTCAAAACAATTTCCAATAAGCAAATAATAAAACATGTTTCTCAAATCGTAGTTCAAATAAATTTACTTTCTTATTATCTTTAAAACTCCAACTTCTTTTCTAAATAATTTCAAATAATTTTCGAAGCAGTGTCTCCTGTCGAATCATGGTGTACTGGGTGATCAGGCCATTACACCAATTTCCAACTGATCCTCTGCTTCAAAATAGATGGAGGGGATTTAGCAAAACTCAAAGTATTTATTTTAGAAACGTCAGTTACCCGGACTCTTTTTATAATTCCCTATTATTTCTGTACTTTTAATTCTCGTCCTAAGTTTCATACAGATTTCCTTCCATCCTCGTGCACGATGCGTCCACCGGCACTAAAATGGAATTCAATCCCGACTACAGCTCCTTTGTTGGTTACGGCCGATCCCAACATAGGAGTTCTCTATTTAATTTCCTATGTTCCGCAATTGATTCCTACGGCCCAACTTATGCTCTGATACCAACTTTGTCACGACCCATTTCCATGGGCCGGACCGGCACTAGGACCTGGGTAGGCTTAAGGCCCCCGAAGCCCGTAGTAAGCCTGTACTATTTAAAACTCGCATTCTAATCACAATTGTGGATTCAGGCCCAATAATTTATTTCACGATTATATCCAAAATACAATCCAAATAATAAATGTTTATACTCTATTTGTTCATTTACAACCCAGTTGGAATACAATTGCGGAACTCTACTCCATAATTCGCTACCCTTTGCATTTACATATTCAATAATTATTACTCTTATCGATCCACATCTCGTTCGTTCATTTGGACTCCAGGATTCTTCTTTCCATCTATTACCTGGGGAGGTTGGAAGGGGGGTGAGTACTAAACTCAGTGAGCAGGATTAGATAACTCTCTCACCCCACACAATCGTACAAATGCTAAAATATTTTAATGTGGTCACCCATTTAGTTATATGATCATGCAGTTTTTCACACAAATGGCAATACAACAGCAATCACAATTATTATCACCTTCATATAATCACATCATGTGGAAATTAGTCAGTGGCACCACCTGAAACCCCAACGAGCCGTCCTCACACATGGCTCGCCCTCTCATACATGTGCACCAGGGAGCCGATCCCCCATACGGCCAACTGGTCTAATCCTCACTGACCAGTCCTCTCATTGTTTTTCCATTCTCTCTCTTTTCTTTTCCATACCAACAGGAGGCAACCCGGTGGTCTCCATCCAATCTAGATCATCAAGTGCTCACAACAGGAGGCCACCCTGCGGGCTACAATCAAATCTAGATTATCAGGTGCGCAACAACAAGAGGCCATCCTGTGGTTCTATATAACCCATATCATCAGGTGCACACGGGGGCGCCGATCTCCCATTTTCCCGGCCGACAGTCAATATCATATCATATTCAGGATCCACATCACAGACCGTCCTCACAAACCCATGGTGGTCCACTTCATCCCAATTCCACACAAACAAGGCACAGTATATTCATAGCACAAGTAATCAAACAATTTTTACTATCAACAAATAGTGCATCATAATATGGCACTTCAATAAAATAATGCATGATAACATTTAGCCGTGAATGCATGCATGCAGGCGGATGAGGTGAATTATCTAACACTACTCACAGTTCTTTATTGCCCTCTAAAGGGACTGCCTTTCTAGCCACATGCTTCCAGCCTTTGTCCTCGCATTTCAGAATTTTATAAACCTCTAAAATAAACAATAAAATTCTAAGTAAGAAGTTTAATTTGAAAGATTCTTTTTCATATTCGTTTATTAGTTTTGGTTTCCAGTCATTTAATTCACTTATTAAGATATATATTGGGTTTCCTTATTTATTTATTTATTCTAATTTATCGCCTTTAAATAAAACGTTTAGTTATCCGTTAAGTAATATTTTATAATAACGCTAAGAAGAATACGAATATTAATCATAATAATATTATTAATAGTATTAATACGATTGATAATATAATATCACAAACGATAATCATTTTAGTCGTATTATCTATTACGGATTTCTTTACTAAGTGTTCGCCGAAATTTCGGCAGCATTTCCTCTATAAACTGTACTACCCAATTTATCAAATTTTCACAAATCCACACGCACAGCCCATCCATCGGGCAAATTCATATCCACTAATCCCGTCCGCCATAACCGTCATTTATTCGGTCACTTAATTCACATAGCCCATTAAAATTAATTGTTTTATAACTATTTATTTGTTAATAAAATTCCTAAAAGTTATTATTAGCTAGGAATATATATTTTAGTACCAACCTTATAATTAATATTCATGAAATATATTTAACAATATTTAATTTAATTTAATTTAATTTACTTAAATACTTAATTAAGTTCATTAATTAATTAATTCGGGATTTATTCAAAAATTGCGAATTAAGCTTTAGAGTGTACCGATTGAAAATCAGATTTTATGTCCGTGATCCGCGCGAAGAGGAGATCATTCTGCCTCTCGGGGTCTTCGTCGGAGTCTCGCCGGACCACCGCCGTCGCCGCCGTGCATGGTGGCCGGAAAATTTAACCTTCACCAAAATTGACAAACGATACATCATTTTATTCGTTTCGATGAGAGGATCACTAATATGTATTCAAATCAAGGTGGGTGTGAACTATTTGGCCGAAAATTGACCGGAAAGGTTCGGTGATACCCATTTTGGGTTTTCCGATTCCGGCTATTACAGTCGACGAGGAGCCTACCAAATGAAAGAGGAAGAAGAGAGGAGTCGATCAACACCTACCTCGACACCTCAAGTCATCGGAAACGATGGGAAATCGCCGGAGAAGTTGTTGCAACGGTGCTAAACGTTTCGGTCGAGATTTCTCTCAATCCGGGCTCAAACCGCGCAAACCAAAGTTTAAATCAAACTCCTTGCGACGAGTAGATATTTTTAGAGTATCTATTTGCCGGATTTGGCCGCCGGTGGTCAGAGAACGAGAAGAAAAGGGGAGGGGGTTTGTTGAGAGAGAAGAGCGAGAGAGAGACCACTGAGTCTCTCTTCTCGTTTCTCTTTTCTTTCTCTTTTTTTTTTTTTTTTTTTTTTTTTTTTTTTTTTGTTTTTGTCTAGAATTTTCTAATTGGTGGATGGGGTTTGGGTCGATTCGAGTCTGGTTTGGTTTAAATCATGGTTTTAGCTTGGTTTTTCAATTGATTTATGGATTTTTCATCTGGTTTTCGAAAAATTAATTTGATTTTTGGGTCCAGTTCAATTTATTTGATTATTTTGTTCAATTCCGTAATATTTTCTCAATTTATTCATAAAATATTAATAACAAAGATTTTTAATTTTAGGCTGATTAATTTATATAGTAGTTACATATATATAGACACATTTTTAATCGATTAACAATTAGTGTTCCATTTTATTTTCATCGAAATTTTAAGTATTACCCAAACGAAAATTCTAAATAATATGTTTTTGGGCTTGAGCCCAATTCGTAAAACTTTGGGCTCAATTAGAATTACTCGATCTTAATAGCCCATATCAACATAAATCTAGATTTTTGATTTAATAAAAATTCTAAAGTTTTAAAAATAAAAATTCGGGGTATTACACATCTAATTGAAATGATGTTTCTACTTCTCATTTTAATAAAAATATATAATTTTATTCTTAATTAATTATATAAAATCACTATAAATTTATATTTACTATATTGCAAAATATTCTATAATTTGGCGATGCTAAGATATTAATCTAATAAATCAAGATTTACTCTACATAATCACAAATATAATATATGATTTTGATTTCTACCTCAATTATTTTGTGGTTGAAGTTAACTTGAAATTGTATTGGTAGCATGTAATATTTTAGATTGTGGACACAATCCGAAAATAAACTGCTCAAAGTTTTCAACTCTGTGAATCAATATGTAAAGTTGTAAACAATAATATTGGTAATGTAATGTACTTTCTCAAATTTAAAGAAGATATAAATGAGATTAAATTCAAAAATTACAAAGTCATATATAAAAAATATTTGAAAAAATATTAAAATTTCAAACATCTAATTATCTTTATATCTATTTAAAAAATATTTTAAAAAAATAGATCCAATTAAATTATAGAAAAATTAAATAAAATTTCATAGGTTCCAAAAATAAAAGAATAAAAATATTGAATAAAAAGAGAGCTCTTGAATTTTCTCTTTATTTCATTTTTATTCTAGAAAAGTTGAAAATATAAATGATAACAAATTCAAACATTTATAGCCTATTTTTTCAAAAGATTTCATTAGACTAAAAAAAAGGAAAATTTCTATTTTTTGATATTCATCAAATACTATAATTTCATAATTCCATTGCTTTTGTTAAATTTAAAAAATTTTAAAATACAATAATATGTAAGTGATTCAAATAAGTGCACACCACCCTCTCCAAAAAAATAAAGAGAAATAATATATTTAAAAATTTTAATTTTAGATTTCATTGTAATTAATTAATAGAGTCCAATAATAAAGTGTTTAGTCATATTTTATAAAATTCAGAATATAATAGATTAAAAGAATTTAGGTTTCATTTTCAATAATTGAATTAAAGTTTTTGATTTAATCCATAAAAAAGCAATATAACATCAGTATGATTAAGGATATCAAAAACTATTAATTATAAAAATCATTGGATAATAATATTGCAAGATCAAATAGAGAATATGTACATATATACATATTTTCTCAAATTAAAATGTATAAAAAATCAAACTAAAATGATATTCAAAAGAATAAATGAAAACTATTTTGTTCGATTAAAAGACATTAAAAATATAACTAAAAATGATATTCAAAAGGATAAATAACTTATTTTCTCTGATTAAAATGTATAAAAATTTTAATTAAAATAATATATTAGGAATTTCAAATTAAATTAAGGCTACGTTAGAAAATTCTATAATTTCCTCCTCTATTCTCACATTAATATAGATTTTAAATTATAAATTATAAATTATAAATTTATTTTATTATCTTTTAAGTTACAGAGAGCAAAATAATGTATATAATAAATACAAGAAATATGTAATATATATTTAACTCTAACATTTAATTTAAATCCTATTGAATAAAATTAAAAATACATATAGTAAATAGAAGAATTTTTAATTTTCATGTATAGCCTTATTATATAACATTAAAATAATTAAACATAAAATATATTTATCAATATATAGTTAACATTAATTATCTATTAAACATAATATTTAAAATAAAATTTAATTGGTCATCAATAAGGTTATTTTATAACATTTTAAATTTCATTAAGAACATTATCAGGAGTTCCATTATTCTCCCTTATTCTTACTTTTATAGATAATATAGATAGACTATTAGGAGATTTTATTGTCAAGTCCATATGGGCTTAAGGATTCAAATTTTTAAATGTAAAGGTTTTTCTTTTTTGACTGGATTTTGATATAAAGGTTTACTCGAATAAAAAAAAATTAAACCTTATTTAAATAGTAATATTTCATAATTATTTATTATTTAAAATAGTTAATGAGTAATGTGATTATGTAAAATTATTAATTTAAGAAAAATAAATTTTAGTAATAATTTTTAAAATTAATATAATATAAGTACAAATAAAAAAATTATGAAATGAAAGCGCTTTTTTGTTCCCGAAATATAACTTACCTATATTTTCTAAGTAAAGCGCTTTTTCTAAAAAATATTTTTCAAAGGTAGATTATTTTTCGTTATTTAGTTGAAATATTGAAATTTAGTTAAACTTTTTTTAAAGAAAATAATATATTATCATTATCCCGAGAAAAAAAATAAACCAACAACAATTGAGGTATAGTATCCCAAATATGGAAATGAACATGTGTGCAGGAGGCGCTAGCTACACAATGTGCCCCTGCCTATATTAGCATACCTCTGCATCCACTCGATTGTGATATCAAGCTTACTGAAATAATAGTACCAAACTCAGAGTTATCTAACACAACAAAAATTAGTTAAAAATATTAATAATAATAGACATTTGTATTTTAAAACTTATATCCGTAAATATGAGAATAATGAAAAAAATTATAAATTATGAAAGTCGTCGGTGACCGGTGGTAATATTATATTCAAATTAATACTTAAATCCTTTTACATTTGATAAATAATTATGACATATTTAACTTATATTTTATCTCACTATCAGGTTATTTTGTCCAAAAAGTCAACTCCTTTATCATAAGGAGTTCACTTTTTATCTGAAACGTGTGTCTAATTAACGGTAAATAGTTCATTTTTTAGACTGAAGGATGTAATAATAAGACGAAAGTATAAATTAAGGATGTTATAGTTATTTATCAAATATAAAGAGATTTAAGTGTTGATTTGAATATAATTTAAGTACTCGATTGTAGTTTACTCTTCAGAAAACCCATGTGATGAATTATCAAACTAGTTTTCTGATTTTAAGAAAGGAAGGACGTAGCCTATAAAAACGAACATGTTGGATTGGATATTTTGGGAAATGGATAAAATGAACATCCTTAGAGGAGAGCCTATAACAATTTGCTCATTAAAGACTTGGACTCTTAATAATGGTCTCCGTATTTCCTCCCTGTCACTAGGCAAAGCTCTCAATGTTCTTCTATTAATTAGATAAAGGTTTGGATTACGAGATTTAATTATCTTGTTATATCTATTTTATTATTTAGAATTTAAAATTTATAAATTGTATTAATACAAACTAAAATATTCATTTTTCCATAGATTTCATTATCGTTATAAATTATACTTTATATATAATGTATAATTTATAATTATAAATTGTATTTCATACATATTAAAAAGATTCGTTTATATGGATTGCTAGTGGGAATTGAGGTTGAATGTGACTGTTTGATGGCGACGCAAGCTATCCAACAATCTGTGTTGGACAATTCTTATTTAGGCTTTATTGTTAGATTGTGGAACTTTTATGAATGAGTTCTATTCTTTAGTTGTTAATTTTGTCAAAAAAAAATCAATGAACCGTGAGTTCACATCTAGCACGAGTTGTTGTTTCTATGTCTGATTTTTTGGAGTGGGATTCTGTCTCTCGAAATATCAGTTTTGATTCTTCTAATATATAAACATTCGCACTTTTTTAAAAAAAAAAAATTCGTTTTTTTTTTTTAACTATATATAGTAAAAAATAATTTACTATATATATATATTATGATGTTTTAACTCTTTTTTATATATCCTATTTATTTTTTAAATAAAATAAATTAATTAATTAATAACTGAATTTTTTTATTTTTTAATCTAATGCTTGAAAATAACTTGTATTTATAAAATCATTTAGTTATATATTTAAGTAGTAATTTACATAATCAAGTCAGCTGTATGTTTAAAATACAAAAATTAAGAATGAAATTTATAATTTTAATATATTCCAATATTTACTATTGAAATTTTATCTTCCTTCTTCCTTCTTGCATTTCATGTTGAAATTTTGGAAGGAAAAATGGAAATGCACAGGATGATTAATAATGTTTTGTACTACATTGAATTAACAAAAGAATATGCCTATTTATGGGCTTACAAGTGAATCAAATAAGACCTAAAAATACTCCTAAAAATCATTAATCCTAATAACAAAAATATCAAATTCTATGCAGAAAATCTGCACTAAATAAAATTGAAATCTCAAAATATTTTTAATAATATTATTTTGAATTAATCCTAACATTCTCTCTTAATTCAAATATAGTATTTTTTATTACAATAATTAACAATTAAAATTTTTAATCTAGTATTTGAAGCACCTCTCTTCAATTAATTTTGTTAAAGCACCTCTCTCCAACTCATCATTTTGATGCACTTCTCACCAAATATTGATGCACTTATCATCAAACTAGCTTTATTTTGGAGCACATCTCTCCAATGTTCTCTTGGAGCACTTCTCTCCAATGTTCTCTTGGAACACATCTCTGCAATACTCAAAGAAGAGTTTCTTCCTCTTGCACAAATTTGATTGATTTTTATACTTGCAATCTTTTTGAATGTGATCAAATTTTTTACAATTAAAACATTGAGGTTTACCTTTATGCCAACAATCATTTTCATCATGATTATCTTTCTTGCATATGCCACATGGTGGACATTTTCCTCTTTTTGATAAAAATTTGTTCGTTGTCTTGACAACTAAAGAAGTCTCTATAGTATTATCTTCTTTAAATGCTCTTCGTTGCTCCACAGCTTGTAGGTGCATTAGTTAGTTCACCAATAGAAATTTCAGAAAGATTTTTTGTGTCTTCAAGAGAAGAAATTTTGGATTCAAATTTTTCGGGTAGACTTATTAGAATTTTTTCAACGACCCTTCTTTCAGGAAATTCTTCACCAAGTAATCTAATTTTGTTACTAATGGACATGAGATTGTTAAAATATTTTTTGACACTTCCAGATGTTTTCATTTTTTGCATCTCAAATTCTCTTTTAAGATTCAAAACTTGCATCAATTTCGTTCGCTCGTTGCCTTGATACTCATTTTTTAATGAGTCTCATATCTCCTTTGCTGTTTCACAAGTCATAATACTTGTGAAAATTATATTCGGAACAGAAGAATGAAGGCAGGTTTTTGCTTTGAATTTTTTGGTTTTTTCTTTGCTATGATTCTTAAGTTGAACCATAGTTGGGTTGGATGGCAAAGGAGGGATTTTTTTTTTTCTGTTTCAACATGCTCCCATAAGTCATAAGCTTATAAATAAGCTTTCATTTTAACAGCCCATAGCTGATAATTTTTACCAACAAAAATTAGAGGGGAAGAAAATGAAATAGTATTTGTGGCCATTTAACAGAAAGGCTCTGATACAATGTTAAAATTTTGGAAGGAAAAATGGAAATAAGCAAGATGATTAATAATGTTTTGCACTACATTGAATTAATAAAAGAATATGCCTGTTTATAGGCTTACAAGTGAATCAAATAAGATCTAAAAATACTCCTAAAAATTATTAATCCTAATAACAAAAATACCAAATTCTATGTAGAAAATCTGCACTAAATAAAATTGAAATCTCAAAATATTTTTAATAATATTATTTTGAATTATTCCTAACATTTCAATTAAAACTAATGAGCTCTGTCAAGCCACTCAACTGATAGTTTTTTAAATATTATGTATCTTTCTATTATCAAATTAATAGATAATAAAATAAATATAGATAGAAATTTTGAAATATATAATGGGTATCCATATTTGATTCCAAGAAGTCTTAAAATAAAGATTAAAAATATCTAGCTTCCACCGAAACCTGATTTAACATATAAAAGCTCAAATTTTGGTAATTAATTTCCTTACAAAATTTAAATTATTGGTCAAATGAGATCCCAATAAATAAAAGACTCATTGTGTTTGTAAATACATGAAGAACTCCCATATATAGGCATATGCAAAAAAAAAAAAAAAAAAAAAAAAAAAAAAAAAAGAAGAAAAAGAAGAAGAATGTCCTTGCTTCTTTGTTCTACTCTACTCGTATTGGATCAAGGTGCTCTTAAAAGTTTCAATCTACAAATAATAGTTCAACTAAAACAAAAAATAATTAAAATGCAATTAATAAACCATATTAGCCAATAAATTAAAATTTAAAATTATAATAATTCAAAGAATCGAAGAAGAAGATTTAAAAAAAAAATATCAAGAATTGTAACATTTAGAGAAGAAGATTACAAATAAATTTAGAAAAAAAAAAGATTAATCTTGAAGATGGAAAAAGGGATGAGAAATCCTTACCTGATAAAGGAAAGCCCAAGAACAACTTTTTCTTTAAATGGTTGGAAAGAAAATCTCCCCAAATATTCATAAAAAAAGACATATATATGCACCTATAGGCGTAGGGTAAGTAAAAAAAAAAAAAAAAAAATTATGCATATGCCCTAATTAATTCATACTCTAATTAATTCATTAAATTATTTTTTATTTGAAAGGAATTCATTAAATTATTAATCCAACTAAGGAGAGTTTATTTTATATATAATAATAGGAAATCAATAGTTAAAATTGTGATAGTTTGTTTGCTTTAAAAAATTTTTGATATAAAAGAAAATTTGATTGGATAATTGAGATGCCCTAATTTTAATTGTTTTCCTAATTTTAGAAAACTAACAAAACTAACACTTACATTCACACATTTTTTTTCCCTCCTACAAAGCCAATTTAACCATTGCCATATTTAAACAAAAATTAGTGTTTCTCTTTAGCAAATACCAACCATCACCTCTCTTTCTTTTCTCTCTTCACCATTACCCTACAATTATTTTCTTGGGAAAGTGAAGAGAGGAAAATTCTTCAAAGTGTTGCAATGAACAACAAAGGAGGTAAAGGAGCTGCAGGAGGAGATCAATCATCAAACTGGATGCTTGATAGGGTCGAAATCGATAGAATGATGGATATTCCAATTCATGATCAAGAACCTAAAAACTCTAATAAAAATAATAAGCAGGGCAAATATTCAGGTAATCTTGGAAAGATGACGAGCAATAATTTTAGAGCAGGTTCAAGTAATATTGGTGCATCCCTTAGAAGGACTACAAGTTCTTTTGGAGAATCTATAATGAGAACCACAAGTAATGCTTTAAAGAAAAGTGGGGTTATGTCTAACACTCCTGCTCGCCGGAAGCAGCAGAAAATTGAAAGAACAGCTTCCTCCGCCGCCAGAGGGCTTAAAAGCCTTAGGTTTCTTGATAGAACAGTAACAGGAAAAGAAATGGATGCATGGAGGTCTATTGAAAATCGTTTCAATCAATTTGCCACTAATGATAGGCTCTCAAAGGAAAAATTTGGAATCTGCATTGGTAATTTAATTATTTCTCTTCCTGAAAATTTCAATTTTCAATGATATTGGTCAAAAAAATATTGATATTTATAAATATTTCTTATATTTATATGTAGGATTGGGAGATTCAAAGGAATTTGCAGGAGAAGTTTTTGATGCAATGGCCAGGAGAAAACATATAGACACAAGAGAAGGGATAACAAAAGATGAATTGAAAATGTTTTGGGAAGAAATGACCAGACAGGATCTTGATGCAAGATTACAAATATTCTTTGACATGTAATTAAGAAACCCTAATTTGCTATATATATTTAGATTTTAATTTAACATTTGTGTTAAAATACATACATATATATAATAATTTTTCAGGTGTGACAAGAATGGCGATGGAAAGCTATCAGAAGACGAGGTGAAAGAGGTGAGAATATAAAGTTATATATATATTATTTATTTTTCTTTGTCATGAAAAGTTTTTCAAGTTTCTTATTTGTGTCATTGGAAAAGGTTATATTGTTGAGCGCCTCTGCAAACAAGCTGACAAATCTCAAACAACGAGCAGCTGCATATGCATCTTTAATCATGGAAGAACTGGACCCGGATCATCTTGGATATATAGAGGTTAATATGCAAATATAAATCCCATTCATGATATATAAAAATTATAAAATTATTAACTTTTATTTATGTATTTTGATGAAACAGATATGGCAGCTAGAAATTCTCCTAAGAGGAATGGTGAACAATGATGACAATCTAGATGTTAAGATGCAAAAAACAACAAGTTCTCTAACAAAAGCAATGATCCCAAAAAGATACAGAACCCCAGTTAGTAAATTTTGTTCTTTAACTTTAGAATTTATGCATGAGAATTGGATGAAGGTTTGGTTTATTGGTCTGTGGTTAGCCATAAACCTTTATCTTGTGGCATGGAAATTTGAAGAGTTACAACACGCACCGGTATTTCAAATTACCGGTTATTGTGTTTGTTTAGCGAAGGCTGCAGGAGAAACCCTAAAGTTCAATATGGCACTTATTCTATTACCTGTTTGTAGAAGAACACTTACTAAGCTTCGATCAACATGTCTTAGCAAGATAATTCCATTCGATGACAACATCAGTTTTCATCAGATAATTGCACTTGGAATTGCAATTGGAACTGCTGTTCATGTTCTTGCACATTTGATTTGTAATTTCCCATTATTGGCTTCTTGTCCTAAACCAAAATTCATGCTCCTTCTTGGACCTGCATTGAATTATCAACAACCCACCTATGGATCTTTGATGGTTACTACAGTAGGCATTACTGGTATCCTTATAACTCTTATAATGGGATTTTCCTTCACATTAGCAACCCATTCTTTTAGAAGGAATGTCGTTAAGTTACCCGGAGTTTTTCATCGTTTGGCCGGATTCAATTCCTTCTGGTATGCACATCATTTGCTGATACTCGCTTATATCCTCCTTATTGCACATGGCTACTTCCTCATTTTTCCAAAACCTTGGTATGGCAAGACGGTACGTTTTCTTAATTAAGCTTTTCGAAAAAAAAGAAAAAGTTTCAAATCTTAATACCAAATAGACTCTTACTGTCATATTTTCTTGGGCAAAGGTACTATAAGCTTAACCTAATATAAGGACGAGCTTATCAGCCAATTGAATTTGAAAATCCAATGGCTGATAAACTCGTTCTTATATAAGATGACGCTTATAGTAGCCAAACCCTATTTTCTTTTCTTTTTATTGCAGACATGGATGTACGTTGCTGGTCCAATGCTGTTTTATGCTACTGAAAGAATATTTTCAAGATATCAAGAACGTAATCATCGAGTGGATGTGATTAAGGTTATGCGTTACCAATTAATGATGATTAACAATTAATATCCATGATAATACTTCAGCCATAAATAATTTTTATTGTTGTAATTTGCAGGGAGTAATATATACAGGAAATGTTCTAGCCCTATACATCACTAAACCTCAAGGATTCAAGTACAAAAGTGGAATGTATCTTTTTGTCAAGTGTCCAGATATATCAAGTTTTGAATGGTAATTTAATTAATTCCCTCTAATTAGTAATTAATGATCAAATAATTAATTATTTTGTAAAGAATTAATTAATCTAATTATCATCTATTATTACAGGCATCCCTTCTCTATCACTTCTGCACCAGGAGATGAATTCTTGAGTGTCCATATTAGGACTTTGGGAGATTGGACTACAGAGCTTAAAAACATATTTGCTAAGGTAATTACACTTTTTTTTTTTTTTAAAAAAAAATTATTTTCCCTGGTTAACAAAATAATTTGCAATAATATTAGCATGTTGTTTAAATATACACTTACTCTGAATAATTAATTTTTATATTCAAGTATTGAATGTTAAGTTAATGCTATTAAATCTAATTATAATATTGATGTTATGCAGCTTTGTGAGCCCCAACCTCAAGCGCCAAAAAGAGGAAACCTAATGAGAATGGAAACTAGAACATTGTCGAATTCAAACTATAATGATATACAAAAAACGTAAGTAAAATCTTACCTTTCAAACAATTAAGGTCTACTTTCGCAGAATGGATTATCATCTCCGGTGATATATAAGGCCGGAAATTTATTTAAGCTTCTCATTTTTTTTATGATTGGTTAAATAGGAAATACACAATGCACACATAGATTACGGACATGATACACTCTTTCACGAAATCATGCAATTTTATAAAGGCGTGCTAACCTATATAAGCATTACTAACCATGACAAGAAAATTTTTCTGATTAGAAACAATTTTTTTTATTAGAATTGAAGAATTCGGGAAAGTTTTAACATTTTCAGAAATTTACGTGGGCTTTATCAATATACACACAACTAGCCTGGAAAAAAAACCTAGCCAAACAATACAATACATCAAGAACATCTCTCATTCTCTTCAGATAAGAAAGAAGAGATGCGAATCATCCCAAAAATTCACCTACAATCAAAAAAAAGGAAAAAAAAAAAAACTATAACCAACCTAAAAAGTCCAGTGTTGCAGTAACATCCTTCTTAGCCAAAAAAAATCAGCAAATCCCTTCTTATATTTCCTAACCAAGTTGAAGGAAATATGGGTACAAATCAATAAGAGAGCTTCCATTTTATTAAAACTCTTCCACCATGGCAAGAAATTCCATTGAACCTAATTACTTTTTCTTGGCAGATTCCCAAAGATACTCATCAAAGGACCATATGGAGCACCAGCTCAAAATTACAGCAAGTATGACATTCTCTTGCTTATAGGTCTAGGAATTGGAGCAACTCCATTTATAAGCATTGTAAAGGATCTTCTTTACCACATAAAGAGAAATGTGCTTGATCCAGTAAGTGGAAGATTAATTAATTAACAAAAGTTACTTACATCCTATGAGAATACTGCTTCAATTTGATATTAAATTAACTGATCTTGATCTTTTTACACAGAATAAAACATTGGATTCAACTAAAAAATGCCCTGAAAGAGCCTACTTTTACTGGGTAACAAGAGAACAAAGCTCATTTGAATGGTTCAAGGGTGTCATGGATGATATTGCAGATTCTGATCGAAACGTACGTGGGTTTCTTCCTATGAACCTTTTCAATATTATTCAAACTAACCTGTAATTTTTATTGGTTTTTTTTAACAGAATATTATAGAAATGCACAACTACTTAACAAGTGTATATGAACAAGGAGATGCAAGGTCTGCACTTATTGCTATGGTGCAACAATTACAACATGCAAAGAATGGAATCGATATCGTATCTCAGAGCCGGGTATTGACCACATTACAATTTTAATTGGATTTGGCATATTTGAAGTACAAAATTCATTTATAATAATATAATTTACTATAGTTAAATTGAATTTCATATAAGATTGAACTGGTTGGACCAGTTCTGATTTGATTTGAAATCATAAAGTCCTCAATTTCAAGTTGGTTAATAACCATATCAAATCAAAATGAAGTAAGCATTTTCTTTTTCATATGACTAGTATAGAATATAGAATTTTATGGAATTTCATTCTTATGAATTATTTTTAACATATATTATCTGAATACAGATAAAAACACATTTTGCGAGACCTAATTGGAAAAAGGTACTGTCTGATATGGCAACTAAACATCCATCAACACGAGTAGGTGAGTTTTAATTAGCTTTTGAAGGAATTTAATTGATTGATATGATTTAATTTAGTTAATAGAAGATTTGATCATTGAAGTTAAATTAATTATTTCTTCTTTTTTTTTTTTTTTTTGAATTTTTTTATAGGTGTGTTCTACTGTGGCAGTGCAACTCTTGCCAAACCATTAAGGGATATCTGCAAAGAGTTCAGCCTTAATTCAACAACTCGATTTGATTTCCACAAGGAAAACTTCTGAAGTAGCAATTCCATAGTGCAAATTTTTGTGTTATTAGAAATTTCTTGGGGTTAATTGAGGCATATATGTCCATTTTCCAAGAAAAAAAAATTTGTTACAGATTCATATAAGCAAGAACTAGATAGAAATTTTCCCAAATTGCAATATTTATGTATATATATATATATATATATATAATAAGCTAGAATAGAACTCCATTGTGATTTTAAAGTTGGAGCTGTAAGCATAATTAACATTGCAAAGTATGGTTTCATTGGCACTTCTTGGAGTATTGTCCCCTTCTAATCTCTATAGAAAGTGCAAATCTAATACAGATTTCTCCTTTTTAGATCCCATCAATATTTTTCCTTATTCTCTCTTTTTGTGTATTTTACAAATTATAGAACTAATAGATTGGAATATTCCATAAAATGTAACATGTATGCGCTTTGTTGCAATTTGGAAACCATATTGAGCTTAGGCCACTGCCTTTATGCCCTTCTGTGAAGATGTTTTTATAGGCAGTTGAGGGAATTTCCATTTTGATACTAATTCAAAGTCTGATTTCACAATAGTATCTTATGTATTTATTTTTCTCCTCCCCTTTGACCAATTCAGAAGAGTATAATTAATTATCATCTAAAATTAAAAATTTAAGCTTAAAAGTTAGAGGATGTGAGAATCGGAAGGTCTCGAGTCCGAGTTCTTTTCACTATAAAAATTAATACTAATTTGGTAAATGTTATTTTAAAACAATCTTATTTTTACTGTGTAGCCCGTAATATTATCTCAGCTCTTTTCACTATTAATGAATAAAAAAATTATAACTTAACGTGATTTTAAAGTTGTGTCCATTGTTTGATTTACAAATAATTCTGAGTATCATTTGTTAAATTATTTGGCATTAACATATATTTAAAACAAAACCAAAGCATTGTTGTCTCATACACTACCATAATTAATAACATTGATGTGGGCAGTTATAATTGTATTTTTAATAACATTGATATAAAATATTTCTAAATTTTATTGGTTAGTTGGATGAATTATACTCTTCGGGGGTATGGACTCACCCATACAACAAAATAATTAAAAATAAAATTTTGGTTGTAGTAAAGTATTTTTTACTATTCACTAAAAAAATAAAACATTAAATTTTTTTAAAAAAAATTGTTTATAAATCGGCTCACCAACTTATTGAAAATGTTTATGGTCAAATATAATTAAGAATATTAAGAATACTTGAATTCAAAATCCCTTACTCTTCATATA